>NC_086449.1:578832168-579132168 GCF_028390025.1 Pseudophryne corroboree
GAAATTTGAACCTTAATGGACCCTAATTTTAGGCCCATAGACAGTCCTGTTTGCAGGAAATGCAGGAAACGACCCAGTTGAAATTCCTCTGTAGGGGCCTTCCGGGCCTCGCACCACGCAACATATTTACGCCAAATACGGTGATAATGCTGTACGGTTACATCCTTCCTGGCTTTGATCAGGGTAGGGATGACTTCATCCGGAATGCCTTTTTCCTTCAGGATCCGGCGTTCAACCGCCATGCCGTCAAACGCAGCCGCGGTAAGTCTTGGAACAGACAGGGTCCCTGCTGGAGCAGGTCCCTTCTTAGAGGTAGAGGCCACGGGTCCTCTGTGAGCATCTCTTGAAGTTCCGGGTACCAAGTCCTTCTTGGCCAATCCGGAGCCACGAGTATAGTCTTTACTCCTCTCCTTCTTATGATTCTCAGTACCTTGGGTATGAGAGGCAGAGGAGGGAACACATACACTGACTGGTACACCCACGGTGTTACCAGAGCGTCCACAGCTATTGCCTGAGGGTCCCTTGACCTGGCGCAATACCTGTCTAGTTTTTTGTTGAGGCGGGACGCCATCATGTCCACCTTTGGTTTTTCCCAACGGTTCACAATCATGTGGAAGACTTCTGGGTGAAGTCCCCACTCTCCCGGGTGTAGGTCGTGTCTGCTGAGGAAGTCTGCTTCCCAGTTGTCCACTCCCGGAATGAACACTGCTGACACTGCTATCACATGATTTTCCGCCCAGCGAAGAATCCTTGCAGCTTCTGCCATTGCCCTCCTGCTTCTTGTGCCGCCCTGTCTGTTTACGTGGGCGACTGACGTGATGTTGTCTGACTGGATCAGCACCGGCTGACCTTGAAGCAGAGGTCTTGCTAGGCTTAGAGTATTGTAGATGGCCCTTAGCTCCAGGATATTTATGTGAAGTGATGTCTCCAGGCTTGACCACAAGCCCTGGAAATTTCTTCCCTGTGTGACTGCTCCCCAGCCTCTCAGGCTGGCATCCGTGGTCACCAGGACCCAGTCCTGAATGCCGAATCTGCGGCCCTCTAGAAGATGAGCACTCTGCAACCACCACAGGAGAGACACCCTTGTCCTTGGTGACAAGATTATCCGCTGATGCATCTGAAGATGCGACCCGGACCATTTGTCTAGCAGATCCCACTGGAAGGTTCTTGCGTGGAATCTTCGGAATGGGATTGCTTCGTAAGAAGCCACCATCTTTCCCAGGACCCTTGTGCATTGATGCACGGAGACTTGGCCTGGTTTTAGGAGATTTCTGACTAGTTCGGATAACTCCCTGGCTTTCTCCTCCGGGAGAAACACCTTTTTCTGGACTGTGTCCAGGATCATCCCTAGGAATAGAAGTCGTGTCGTCGGGATCAGCTGCGATTTTGGAATATTGAGAATCCAACCGTGCTGGCGCAGCACTATCTGAGATAGTGCTACCCCGACTTCCAACTGTTCCCTGGATCTTGCCCTTATCAGGAGATCGTCCAAGTAAGGGATAACTAAAACTCCCTTCCTTCGAAGGAGTATCATCATTTCGGCCATTACCTTGGTAAAGACCCGGGGTGCCGTGGACAATCCAAACGGCAGCGTCTGAAACTGATAGTGACAGTTCTGTACCACAAACCTGAGGTACCCTTGGTGAGAAGGGTAAATTGGGACATGTAGGTAAGCATCTTTGATGTCCAGAGACACCATATAGTCCCCTTCTTCCAGGTTTGCAATCACTGCTCTGAGTGACTCCATCTTGAATTTGAACCTTTGTATGCAAGTGTTCAAGGATTTTAGATTTAAAATTGGTCTCACCGAGCCGTCCGGCTTCGGTACCACAAATAGTGTGGAATAGTACCCCTTTCCCTGTTGTAGGAGGGGTACCTTGATTATCACCTGCTGGGAATACAGCTTGTGAATGGCTTCCAATACTGCCTCCCTGTCTGAGGGAGACGTCGGTAAAGCAGACTTTAGAAAACGGCGAGGGGGAGACGTCTCGAATTCCAATTTGTACCCCTGAGATACCACCTGAAGGATCCAGGGGTCCACTTGCGAGTGAGCCCACTGCGCACTGAACTTCTGGAGACGGGCCCCCACCGTGCCTGAGTCCGCTTGTAAAGCCCCAGCGTCATGCTGAGGACTTTGCGGAGGCGGGAGAGGGCTTTTGTTCCTGGGAACTGGCTGTTTGCTGCAGCCTTTTTCCTCTCCCTCTGCCACAGGGCAGAAATGAGGCGCCTTTTGCCCGCTTGCCCTTATGGGGCCGAAAGGACTGCGCCTGATAATACGGCGTCTTCTTAGGTTGAGAAGCTACCTGGGGTAAAAAATAAGAATTTACTTACCGATAATTCTATTTCTCATAGTCCGTAGTGGATGCTGGGGACTCCGTCAGGACCATGGGGAATAGCGGCTCCGCAGGAGACAGGGCACATCTAAAGAAAGCTTTTAGGATCACATGGTGTGTACTGGCTCCTCCCCCTATGACCCTCCTCCAAGCCTCAGTTAGGTACTGTGCCCGGACGAGCGTACACAATAAGGAAGGATCTTGAATCCCGGGTAAGACTCATACCAGCCACACCAATCACACTGTACAACTTGTGATCTGAACCCAGTTAACAGTATGATAACAAACGAAGTAGCCTCTGAAAAGATGGCTCACAACAATAATAATAACCCGATTTTTGTAACAATAACAATGTACAAGTATTGCAGACAATCCGCACTTGGGATGGGCGCCCAGCATCCACTACGGACTATGAGAAATAGAATTACCGGTGAGTAAATTCTTATTTTCTCTAACGTCCTAGTGGATGCTGGGGACTCCGTCAGGACCATGGGGATTATACCAAAGCTCCCAAACGGGCGGGAGAGTGCGGATGACTCTGCAGCACCGAATGAGAGAACTCCAGGTCCTCCTTAGCCAGAGTATCAAATTTGTAAAATTTTACAAACGTGTTCTCCCCTGACCACGTAGCTGCTCGGCAAAGTTGTAATGCCGAGACCCCTCGGGCAGCCGCCCAAGATGAGCCCACCTTCCTTGTGGAGTGGGCCTTTACAGATTTAGGCTGTGGCAGGCCTGCCACAGAATGTGCAAGTTGGATTGTGCTACAGATCCAACGCGCAATCGTCTGCTTAGACGCAGGAGCACCCATCTTGTTGGGTGCATACAATATAAACAACGAGTCAGATTTTCTGACTCCAGCTGTCCTTGCAATATATATTTTTAATGCTCTGACAACGTCCAGTAACTTGGAGTCCTCCAAGTCGCTAGTAGCCGCAGGCACCACAATAGGCTGGTTCAAGTGAAAAGCCGAAACCACCTTAGGGAGAAAATGAGGACGTGTCCGCAGTTCTGCCCTGTCCGAATGGAAAATCAGATCTGGGCTTTTGTACGATAAAGCCGCCAACTCTGAAACTCTCCTGGCTGAAGCCAGAGCCAGTAGCATGGTTACTTTCCATGTAAGATACTTCAAATCTACAGATTTGAGAGGCTCAAACCAATGAGATTTGAGAAAATCCAAAACTACGTTTAGATCCCACGGTGCCACTGGGGGCACAATCGGGGGCTGTATATGTAGTACACCCTTGACAAAAGTTTGTACTTCAGGCACTGAAGCCAATTCCTTCTGGAAGAAGATTGATAAGGCCGAAATTTGAACTTTAATAGACCCCAATTTGAGGCCCATAGACAATCCTGCCTGCAGGAAATGTAAGAATCGACCCAATTGAAATTCTTCCGTTGGGGCCTTCTTTGCTTCACACCACGCAACATATTTTCTCCAAATGCGGTGATAATGTTGTGCGGTCACTTCCTTCCTAGCCTTAATCAAGGTAGGAATAACTTCCTCTGGAATGCCCTTTTCTTTTAGAATCCGGCGTTCAACCGCCATGCCGTCAAACGCAGTCGCGGTAAGTCTTGGAACATACAAGGTCCCTGCTGAAGCAGGTCCCTTCTTAGAGGTAGAGGCCACGGATCCTCCGTGAGCATCTCTTGAAGTTCCGGATACCAAGTTCTTCTTGGCCAATCCGGAGCCACTAGTATTGTTCTTACTCCCCTTTTCCGAATAATTCTCAGTACCTTTGGTATGAGAGGCAGAGGAGGAAACACATACACTGACTGGTACACCCATGGTGTTACCAGAGCGTCCACAGCTATTGCCTGAGGGTCTCTTGACCTGGCGCAATATCTGTCCAGTTTTTTGTTGAGGCGAGACGCCATCATATCCACCTTTGGTTTTTCCCAACGGTTCACAAT
This sequence comes from Pseudophryne corroboree, assembly GCF_028390025.1. Lineage (NCBI taxonomy): Eukaryota > Metazoa > Chordata > Amphibia > Anura > Myobatrachidae > Pseudophryne > Pseudophryne corroboree. Next base: position 578,836,413 of record NC_086449.1, read on the forward strand.
CATGTGGAAAACTTCCGGATGAAGTCCCCACTCTCCCGGGTGAAGGTCGTGTCTGCTGAGGAAGTCTGCTTCCCAGTTGTCCACTCCCGGGATGAACACTGCTGACAGTGCTATGACATGATTTTCCGCCCAGCGAAGAATCCTTGCAGCTTCTGTCATTGCTCTTCTGCTTCTCGTGCCGCCTTGTCTGTTTACGTGGGCGACTGCCGTGATGTTGTCCGACTGGATCAACACCGGCTGACCCTGAAGCAGCGGTTTTGCCAAGCTTAGAGCATTGTATATCGCTCTTAGCTCCAGTATATTTATGTGAAGAGACGTCTCCAGGTCTGACCATACACCCTGGAAGTTTCTTCCCTGTGTGACTGCTCCCCAGCCCCGTAGGCTGGCATCCGTAGTCACCAGGACCCAGTCCTGTATGCCGAACCTGCGGCCCTCTAACAGATGGGCACTCTGCAACCACCACAGGAGAGACAACCTTGTTCTTGGTGACAGTGTTATTCGCTGATGCATGTGCAGATGCGATCCGGACCATTTGTCCAGCAGATCCCACTGAAATGTTCGTGCATGGAATCTGCCGAATGGAATTGCTTCGTAAGAAGCCACCATCTTTCCCAGGACTCTTGTGCATTGATGTACTGACACAGTTCCTGGTTTTAGGAGGTTCCTGACCAGTTCGGATAACTCCCTTGCTTTCTCCTCCGGGAGAAACACCTTTTTCTGAACCGTGTCCAGAATCATTCCCAGGAACAGCAGACGTGTTGTCGGGGTCAATTGAGATTTTGGAAGATTCAGAATCCACCCGTGTTGCTGAAGCACTACTTGGGTTAGTGCTACACCGACTTCCAGCTGTTCTCTGGACTTTGCCCTTATCAGGAGATCGTCCAAGTAAGGGATAATTAATACGCCTTTTCTTCGTAGAAGAACCATCATTTCGGTCATTACCTTGGTAAAGACCCGAGGGGCCGTGGACAAACCAAACGGCAGCGTTTGAAACTGATGACAGTCTTGTATCACGAACCTGAGATACCCTTGGTGTGAGGGGTAAATTGGGACATGCAGATAAGCATCTTTTATGTCCAGGGACACCATGAAGTCCCCTTCTTCCAGATTCGCTATCACTGCTCTGAGTGACTCCATCTTGAACTTGAATTTCTGTATGTACAGGTTCAAGGATTTCAGATTTAGAATAGGTCTTACCGAACCGTCCGGCTTCGGTACCACAAATAGTGTGGAATAATACCCCTTTCCCTGTTGTAGGAGGGGTACCTTGACTATCACCTGCTGAGAATACAGCTTGTGAATGGCTTCCAATACCGTCGTCCTTTCTGAGGGAGACGTTGGTAAAGCAGACTTTAGGAACCGGCGAGGGGGAGACCTTTCGAACTCCAACATGTAACCCTGAGATACTATCTGCAGGATCCACGGGTCCACCTGTGAGCGAGCCCACTGATTGCTGAAAATCTTTAGTCGACCCCCCACCGCTCCTGAGTCCGCTTGTAAAGCCCCAGCGTCATGCTGATGGCTTTGTAGAACCCGGGGCGGGCTTCTGGTCCTGGGCAGGGGCTGCTTGCTGCCCTCTCTTACCCTTTCCTCTGCCTCGGGGCAGATAAGACTGTCCTTTTGCTCGCTTGTTTTTATAGGAGCGAAAGGACTGCGGCTGAAAAGACGGTGTCTTTTTCTGTTGGGAGGGGGTCTGAGGTAAAAAAGTGGATTTGCCGGCAGTTGCCGTGGCCACCAGATCCGATAGACCGACCCCAAATAATTCCTCTCCTTTATATGGCAATACTTCCATATGCCTTTTGGAATCCGCATCACCTGACCACTGTCGCGTCCATAAACTTCTTCTGGCAGATATGGACATCGCACTTACTCTTGATGCTAGAGTACAAATATCCCTCTGAGCATCTCGCATATAAAGAAACGCATCCTTTAATTGCTCTAGAGTCAATAAAATACTGTCCCTATCCAGGGTATCAATATTTTCAGTCAGGGAATCCAACCACACTACCCCAGCACTGCACATCCAGGCTGAGGCTATTGCCGGTCGCAGTATAACACCAGTATGAGTGTATATACTTTTCAGGGTAGTTTCCAGCCTCCTATCCGCTGGATCCTTGAGGGCGGCCGTATCAGGAGACGGCAACGCCACTTGCTTTGATAAACGTGTGAGCGCCTTATCCACCCTAGGGGGTGTTTCCCAGCGCGTCCTAACCTCTGGTGGGAAAGGGTATAATGCCAATAACTTCTTAGAAATTATCAGTTTTCTATCTGGGTTAACCCACGCTTCATCACACACGTCATTCAATTCCTCTGATTCTGGAAAAGCTACAGGTAGTTTTTTCACCCCCCACATAATACCCCTTTTTGAGGTACCAGCAGTATCAGAGATCTGCAAAGCCTCCTTCATTGCCGTGATCATATAACGTGTGGCCCTGTTGGAAAATACGTTTGTTTCTTCACCGTCGACACTAGATTCATCTGTGTCGGTACCCGTGTCGACTGACTGAGGTAAGGGACGTTTTACAGCCCCTGACGGGGTCTGAGACGCCTGAGCCGGTACTGACTGGTTTTCCGGCCGTCTCATTTCGTCTACTGACTTTTGTAATGTCACGTAATTCCATAACTAAAGCCATCCATTCCGGTGTCGACTCCCTAGGGGGTGACATCACCATTACCGGCAATTGCTCTGCCTCCACACCAACATCGTCCTCATACATGTCGACACACACGTACCGACACACAGCAGCCACACAGGGAATGCTCTAATCGAAGACAGGACCCCCTTAGCCCTTTGGGGAGACAGAGGGAGAGTTTGCCAGCACACACCAAAAGCGCTATAAATGTATATAAACAACCCTAAAAGGTGTTGTTTTTGTTATAAGCGCTTTTAATATATAAATATCGCCAATTTATGCCCCCCTTCTCTTTGTTACCCTGTTTCTGTAGTGCAGTGCAGGGGAGAGTCCTGGGAGCCTTCCTCACAGCGGAGCTGAGCAGGAAAATGGCGCTGAGTGCTGAGGAGAATAAGCTCCGCCCCCTTTTCGGCTGGCTTTTCTCCCGGGTTTTGAGAAATCTGGCCTGGGTTAAATACATACATATAGCCTTAATGGCTATATGTGATGTATTCTTTGCCACTAAAGGTATTTAATATTGCTGCCCAGGGCGCCCCCAGCAGCGCCCTGCACCCTCCGTGACTGGTCAGTGAGAAGTGTGTAGCAACAATGGCGCACAGCTGCCGTGCTGTGCGCTACCTTCATGAAGACTGAAGAGTCTTCTGCCGCCTGTTTCCGGACCTCCGATCTTCAGCATCTGTAAGGGGGGTCGGCGGCGTGGCTCCGGGACGAACCCCAGGATGACCTGTGTTCCGACTCCCTCTGAAGCTATGTCCAGTAGCCTAAGACTCCAATCCATCCTGCACGCAGGTGAGTTGAAAATCTCTCCCCTAAGTCCCTCGATGCAGTGAGCCTGTTGCCAGCAGGACTCACTGAGATTTAAAACCTAAAAAAACTTTTTCTAAGCAGCTCTTTAGGAGAGCCACCTAGATTGCACCCTGCTCGGACGGGCACAAAAACCTAACTGAGGCTTGGAGGAGGGTCATAGGGGGAGGAGCCAGTACACACCATGTGATCCTAAAAGCTTTCTTTAGATGTGCCCTGTCTCCTGCGGAGCCGCTATTCCCCATGGTCCTGACGGAGTCCCCAGCATCCACTAGGACGTTAGAGAAAATAAGAATTTACTTACCGATAATTCTATTTCTCGGAGTCCGTAGTGGATGCTGGGGTTCCTGAAAGGACCATGGGGAATAGCGGCTCCGCAGGAGACAGGGCACAAAAAGTAAAGCTTTAGGATCAGGTGGTGTGCACTGGCTCCTCCCCCTATGACCCTCCTCCAAGCCTCAGTTAGGTACTGTGCCCGGACGAGCGTACACAATAAGGAAGGATTTATGAATCCCGGGTAAGACTCATACCAGCCACACCAATCACACTGTACAACCTGTGATCTGAACCCAGTTAACAGTATGATAACAGCGGAGCCTCTGAAAAGATGGCTCACAACAATAATAACCCGATTTTTGTAACTATGTACAAGTAATGCAGATAATCCGCACTTGGGATGGGCGCCCAGCATCCACTACGGACTCCGAGAAATAGAATTATCGGTAAGTAAATTCTTATTTTCTCTATCGTCCTAGTGGATGCTGGGGTTCCTGAAAGGACCATGGGGATTATACCAAAGCTCCCAAACGGGCGGGAGAGTGCGGATGACTCTGCAGCACCGAATGAGAGAACTCCAGGTCCTCCTTAGCCAGGGTATCAAATTTGTAGGATTTTACAAACGTGTTTGCCCCTGACTAAATAGCCGCTCGGCAAAGTTGTAAAGCCGAGACCCCTCGGGCAGCCGCCCAAGATGAGCCCACCTTCCTTGTGGAATGGGCATTTACATATTTTGGCTGTGGCAGGCCTGCCACAGAATGTGCAAGCTGAATTGTATTACACATCCAACTAGCAAAAGTCTGCTTAAAAGCAAGAGCACCCAGTTTGTTGGGTGCATACAGGATAACAGCAAGTCAGTTTTCCTGACTCCAGCCGTCCTGGAACCTATATTTTCAGGGCCCTGACCACATCTAGCAACTTGGAGTCCTCCAAGTCCCTAGTAGGCGCAAGACACCACAATAAGCTGGTTCAGGTGAAACACTGACACCACCTTAGGGAGAGAACTGGGGACGAGTCCGCAGCTCTGCCCTGTCCGAATGGACAAACAGATATGGGCTTTTTTGAGAAAAAAACCACCAATTTGACACTCGCCTGGTCCAGGCCAGGTCCAAGATCATGTTCACTTTTCATGTGAGATGCTTCAAATCCACAGATTTGACTGGTTTTAAACCAATGTGTTTTGAGGAATCCCAGAACTACGTTGAGATCCCACAGTGCCACTGGAGGCACAAAAGGGGGTTGTATATGCAATACTCCCTTGACAAACTTCTGGACTTCAGGAACTGAAGCCACTTCTTTCTGGAAGAAAAATCGACAGGGCCGAAATTTGAACCTTAATGGACCCCAATTTGAGGCCCATAGACACTCCTGTTTGCAAGAAATGCAGGAATCGACCGAGTTGAAATTTCTTCGTGGGGCCTTCCTGGCCTCACACCACGCAACATATTTTCGCCACATGTGGTGATAATGTTGTGCGGTCACCTCCTTTCTGGCTTTGACCAGGGTAGGAATGACCTCTTCCTGAATGCCTTTTCCCTTAGGAACCGGCGTTCCACCGCCATGCCGTCAAATGCAGCTGCGGTAAGTCTTGGAACAGACATGGTACTTGCTGAAACAAGTCCCTTCTTAGCGGCAGAGGCCATAAGTCCTCTGTGAGCATCTCTTGAAGTTCCGGGTACCAAGTCCTTCTTGGCCAATCCGGAGCCATGAGTATAGTTCTTACTCCTCTACGTCTTATAATTCTCAGTACCTTAGGTATGAAAAGCAGAGGATGGAACACATACACCGACTGGTACACCCACGGTGTTACCAGAACGTCCACAGCTATTGCCTGAGGGTCTCTTAACCTGGCGCAATACCTGTCCCGTTTTTTGTTCAGACGGGACGCCATCATGTCCACCTTTGGTAATTCCCAACGGTTTACAATTATGTGGAAAACTTCCCCATGAAGTTCCCACTCTGCCGGGTGGAGGTCGTGCCTACTGAGGAAGTCTGCTTCCCAGTTTCCATTCCCGGAATGAAACACTGCTGACAGTGCTATCACATGATTTTCCGCCCAGCGAAAAGTCCTTGCAGTTTTTGCCACTGCCCTCCTGCTTCTTGTGCCGCCCTGTCTATTTACGTGGGCGACTGCCGTGATGTTTTATCCCACTGGATCAATACCGGCTGACCTTGAAGCAGAGGTCTTGCTAAGCTTAGAGCATTATAAATTTACCCTTAGCTATATTTATGTGGAGAAAAATCTCCAGACTTGATCACACTCCCTGGAAATTTTTTCCTTGTGTGACTGCTCCCCAGCCTCTCGGGCTGGCCTCCGTGGTCACCAACATCCAAAACTGAATGCCGAATCTGCGGCCCTCTAGAAGATGAGCACTCTGTAACCACCACAGGAGAGACACCCTTGTCCTTGGATATAGGGTTATCCGCTGATGCATCTGAAGATGCGATCCGGACCATTTGTCCAGCAGATCCCACTGAAAAGTTCTTGCATGAAATCTGCCGACTGGAATTGCTTCGAAGGAAGTCACCATTTTTTTTTATCATGGCCCTTGTGCAATGATGCACTGATTTAGGAGGTTCCTGACTAGCTCGGATAACTCCCTGGCTTTCTCTTCCGGGAGAAACACCTTTTTCTGGACTGTGTCCAGAATCATCCCTAAGCACAGGAGACTTGTTGTCGGGATCAGCTGCGATTTTGGAATCTTTAGAATCCACCCCTGCTGTTGTAACAGTATCCGAGATAGTGCTACTCCGACCTCCAACTGTTCCCTGGACTTTGCCCTTATCAGGAGATCGTCCAAGTAAGGGATAATTAAGACGCCTTTTCTTCGAAGAAGAACCATCATTTCGGCCATTACCTTGGTAAAGACCCGGGGTGCCGTGGACAATCCAAACGGCAGCGTCTGAAACTGATAGTGACAGTTCTGTACCACGAACCTGAGGTACCCTTAGTGATAAGGGCAAATTTGGGACATGGAGGTAAGCATCCCTGATGTCTCGGGACACCAGATAGTCCCCTTCTTCCCGGTTCGTTATCACTGCTCTCAGTGACTCCATCTTGATTTGAACCTTTGTAAGTGTTCAAATTTTTTTAGATTTAGAATAGGTCTCACCTAGCCTTCTGGCTTCAGTACCACAATATAGTGTGGAATAATACCCCTTTTCTTGTTGTAGGAGGGGTAATTTAATCACCTGCTGGGAATACAGCTCGTGAATTTTTTCCCATACTGCCTCCTTGTCGGAGGGAGACCTTGGTAAAGCAGCCTTCAGGAGCCTGCGCAGGGGAAACGTCTCGACATTCCAAACTGTACCCCTGGGATACTACTTGTAGGATCCAGGGGTCCTGTACGGTCTCAGCGTCATGCTGAGAGCTTGTCAGAAGGGTTGGAACGCTTCTGTTCCTGGGAATGGGCTGCCTGCTGCAGTCTTCTTCCCTTTCCTCTATCCCTGGGCAGATATGACTCTTATAGGGACGAAAGGACTGAAGCTGAAAAGACGGTGTCTTTTTCTGCAGAGATGTGACTTAGGGTAAAAACGGTGGATTTTCCAGCAGTTGCCGTGGCCACCAGGTCCGATGGACCGACCCCAAATAACTCCTCTTCCTTTATATGGCAATACACCTTTGTGCCGTTTGGAATCTGCATCACCTGACCACTGTCGTGTCCATAAACATCTTCTGGCAGATATGGACATCGCACTTACTCTTGATGCCAGAGTGCAAATATCCCTCTGTGCATCTCGCATATATAGAAATACATCCTTTAAATGCTCTATAGTCAATAAAATACTGTCCCTGTCAAGGGTATCAATATTTTTAGTCAGGGAATCCGACCAAGCCACCCCAGCTCTGCACATCCAGGCTGAGGCGATCGCTGGTCGCAGTATAACACCAGTATGTGTGTATATACTTTTTATGATATTTTTCCAGCCTCCTGTCAGCTGGCTCCTTGAGGACGGCCCTATCTATAGACGGTACCGCCACTTGTTCTGATAAGCGTGTGAGCGCCTTATCCACCCTAAGGGGTGTTTCCCAACGCGCCCTAACTTCTGGCGGGAAAGGGTATACCGCCCATATTTTCTATCGGGGGGAACCCACGCATCATCACACACTTCATTTAATTTATCTGATTCAGGAAAAACTACGGTAGTTTTTTCACATCCCACATAATACCCTCTTTTGTGGTACTTGTAGTATCAGAAATATGTAACACCTCCTTCATTGCCCTTAACGTGTGGCCCTAATAAGGAATACGTTTGTTTATTCACCGTCGACACTGGATTCAGTGTCCCTGTCTGTGTCTGTGTCGACAGACTAAAGTAAACGGGCGTTTTAACCCCTGACGGTGTTTTTGAGACGTCTGGACCGGTACTAATTGTTTGTCGGCCGTCTCATGTCGTCAACCGACCTTGGCGCGTGTTGACATTATCACGTAATTCCCTAAATAAGCCATCCATTCCGGTGTCGACTCCCTAGAGAGTGACATCACCATTACAGGCAATTGCTCCGCCTCCTCACCAACATCGTCCTCATACATGTCGACACACACGTACCGACACACAGCACACACACAGGGAATGCTCTGATAGAGGACAGGACCCACTAGCCCTTTGGAGAGACAGAGGGAGAGTTTGCCAGCACACACCAAAAACGCTATAATTATATAGGGACAACCTTATATAAGTGTTTTCCCTTATAGCATCTTTTTTATATATTTCTGACGCCAAATTAGTGCCCCCCCTCTCTGTTTTAACCCTGTTTCTGTAGTGCAGTGCAGGGGAGAGCCTGGGAGCCTTCCCTCCAGCCTTTCTGTGAGGGAAAATGGCGCTGTGTGCTGAGGAGATAGGCCCCGCCCCTTTTTCGGCGGCCTCGTCTCCCGCTCTTAACGGATTCTGGCAGGGGTTAAATATCTCCATATAGCCCCCGGAGGCTATATGTGAGGTATTTTTAGCCAAAAAAGGTTTTCATTTGCCTCCCAGGGCGCCCCCCTCCCAGCGCCCTGCACCCTCAGTGACTGCCGTGTGAAGTGTGCTGAGAGGAAAATGGCGCACAGCTGCAGTGCTGTGCGCTACCTTAAGAAGACTGAGGAGTCTTCTGCCGCCGATTCTGGACCTCTTCTCGTTTCAGCATCTGCAAGGGGGCCGGCGGCGAGGCTCCGGTGACCATCCAGGCTGTACCTGTGATCGTCCCTCTGGAGCTAATGTCCAGTAGCCAAGAAGCCAATCCATCCTGCACGCAGGTGAGTTCACTTCTTCTCCCCTAAGTCCCTCGTTGCAGTGATCCTGTTGCCAGCAGGACTCACTGTAAAATAAAAAACCTAAGCTAAACTTTTCTAAGCAGCTCTTTAGGAGAGCCACCTAGATTGCACCCTTCTCGGCCGGGCACAAAAATCTAACTGAGGCTTGGAGGAGGGTCATAGGGGGAGGAGCCAGTGCACACCACCTGATCCTAAAGCTTTACTTTTTGTGCCCTGTCTCCTGCGGAGCCGCTATTCCCCATGGTCCTTTCAGGAACCCCAGCATCCACTAGGACGATAGAGAAATGTGGATTTTCCAGCAGTTGCCGTGGCTACCAGGTCTGATAGACCTACCCCAAATAACTCCTCCCCCTTATAAGGCAACACTTCCATGTGCCTTTTAGAATCCGCATCACCTGACCACTGCCGCGTCCATAAACCTCTTCTTGCAGAAATGGACAGCGCGCTAATTCTTGATGCCAGTCGGCAAATATCCCTCTGTGCATCACGCATATATAGAAATGCATCCTTCAAATGCTCTATAGTCAGTAATATACTGTCCCTATCTAGGGTATCAATATTTTCAGTCAGGGAATCCGACCACGCCAGGCCCGCACTGCACATCCAGGCTGAGGCGATTGCTGGTCGCAGTATAACACCCGTGTGAGTGTATATACATTTTAGGATATTCTCCAGCTTTCTATCGGCAGGTTCCTTTAGGGCGGCCGTATCAGGAGAGGGTAGTGCTACCTGTTTAGACAAGCGTGTGAGCGCTTTATCCACCCTAGGGGGTGTTTCCCAACGTGCCCTATCCTCTGGCGGGAAAGGGTACGATGCCAATAACCTTTTAGGAATTATCAGTTTTTTATCGGGGGAAACCCACGCCTCATCACACACTTCATTTAATTCCTCGGATACAGGAAAAACTACAGGCAGTTTTTTCTCACCAAACATAATACCCTTTTTAGTGGTACTTGTATTATCAGAGATATGCAATACATTTTTCATTGCTTCAATCATGTAACGTGTGGCCCTAGTGGAAGTCACGTTTGTCTCCTCATCATCGACACTGGAGTCAGTATCCGTGTCTGTGTCTGCCATTTGAGGTAACGGGCGTTTTAGAGCCCCTGATGGCGTTTGAGACCCCTGGACAGGCACAAGCTGAGTAGCCGGCTGTCTCATGTCGTCAACTGTCTGTCGTAAAGAGCTGACACTGTCACGCAATTCCTTCCATAAGCTCATCCACTCAGGTGTCGACTCCCTAGGGGGTGACAACTCTATAATAGGCAATTGCTCCGCCTCCATCTCATTTTCCTCCTCAAACATGTCGACACAATCGTACCGACACACCGCACACACACAGGGAATGCTCTGATAGAGGACAGGACCCCACTAGCCCTTTGGGGAGACAGAGGGAGAGTATGCCAGCACACACCAGAGCGCTATATATAGACAGGAATACCACTATAAAATGTGCTTTTCCCTTTATAGCTGCTGTTAGTATTAAAACTGCGCGTAATTAGTGCCCCCCCTCTCTTTTTTACCCTTTTCTGTAGTGCAGGACTGCAGGGGAGAGTCAGGGAGACGTCCTTCCAGCAGAGCTGTGATGGAAAATGGCGCCCGTGTGCTGAGGAGATAGGCTCCGCCCCCTTCTCGGCGGCCTTTTCTCCCGCTTTTGGTGAGTTCTGGCAGGGGTTAAAATACATCCATATAGCCCTGGGGGTTATATGTGGTGTATTTTTGCCAGCCAAGGTGTTTACATTGCTGCTCAGGGCGCCCCCCCCTAGCGCCCTGCACCCTCAGTGACCGAAGTGTGAAGTGTGCCTAAGTAACAATGGCGCACAGCTGCAGTGCTGTGCGCTACCTTGTTGAAGACTGATGTCTTCTGCCGCCGATTTTCCGGACCTCTTCTTGCTTCTGGCTCTGTAAGGGGGCCGGCGGCGCGGCTCTGGGACCGAGCTCCGAGGCTGGGCCTGTGTTCGGTCCCTCTGGAGCTAATGGTGTCCAGTAGCCTGAGAAGCCCAATCCACTCTGCATGCAGGTGAGTTCGCTTCTTCTCCCCTTAGTCCCTCGATGCAGTGAGCCTGTTGCCATTAGGTCTCACTGAAAATAAAAACCTAAAACTAAACTTTCACTAAGAAGCTCAGGAGAGCCCCTAGTGTGCACCCTTCTCGGCCGGGCACAAAAATCTAACTGAGGCTTGGAGGAGGGTCATAAGGGGAGGAGCCAGTGCACACCAGGTAGTCCTAAAGCTTTACTTTTGTGCCCAGTCTCCTGCAGAGCCGCTATTCCCCATGGTCCTTACGGAGTTCCCAGCATCCACTAGGACGTCAGAGAAATATAATTCTTCTCACCAGAATCCTGCTCACTGAGGAAGAGGATGTTTGTAACAAGCAACAGACAAACTAATGCAGTAAATAACCTAAGTCATTACAAGTACACCATACTACACACATAACCCTTGAGTGCTAAATGTAGAGTGTGTCATTACCTACCAGTTCATTATTAATACGTATGCTGTACCCTGGACGCTCTGCACAGGTTCAAGCTACAGAAAATGTAATACAGTACGTTTTCATATTGTATTCAGCTGTAGGACATGAGCAGCATTATGACTTTTGGGCCGTAATGGCCTTCGTTCTTTTACGGTGTGAAACATTTCTTAGATTGAACAATGATATCTAATTAGTTTTAGGACATAAAGTTTCCCTGGGGTACTAGCCATACGTGTTTCTCTCAAGGAAAAACAAAACAAAAAAGAGGGCAACTAATGAGATAATGACTGGGCAGCCCAATGCTTCCACTCTCAGCCCTAATCGCACCCTGCAGAAAGATTGGGCAGCATGCTGTGATGCCCTCATCTGGCCGGCTCTCGCACAGCACTGCCACTCCATAGGAGACAACACAGAAGACTACCCCAGAGGACACAGACACTGCCCCTCGCCCCCAGCCCTCCGGCTCTCACCCTGGTAAGGCTTAATGAGGGAATGCTCCCGCTTCAAGTGCTCGCTGTTCCCATCTGTCAGGTCGGCAGCAGCCCTGGGCGCCAGGAAGCATAAGAGGAGTGAGTGGAGAAACAAGAGAACAGGATGACACACCGCCGCCATCATTACCGACAACTAGTATTGCAGCGCTTCCTGCTTCCGGCATGCCAGATCCGCCTCTCCCCTTGCCCTCACTGCTCGGGCCCTGCATGTGCTGCATCACTGTGCCTGTATCCCACACCCGCTGTTCCTTGCACGGGCGGACAGTAATAGGTGTCCGGGAACATCGTGATTCTTCGTAATTCAAGAATTTCGCTGTGAAGGAAATCTTGCCCATATCATTCATGGCCGGTGAGTAACTCGCGTTTCTAACCAATCCGCCGGCGGTTATCTGCAAGATAATGCAAATCTTTTTTTTTACGGCTACGGATCAGGAGCCATTTTGTCGGAGTATATTGCTTAGACTTTAACAGTACGTGGGCTACTGAAAAATGGTGTTAGCCCTGATTATTTCCGTAGAAATAGGAGCTTTTTATTAAAGCAACCACTTCGCTCTCTTGCAAATTGTGATCTTCGCAAACAACTTATCCCTGGCTGCCATTGCATAACCAATCAGTTAAGAGCAAGTAATCACTATTAGCCAATGGAAATGTGGGCAATTTGATATTAGCTACTCCACTGCCAATTCCTTCCAGCACAGACGTTATTAGATGATTTAACAGTAGTGCTTTAGTTTATTAGAATGTAGTCTTACATTACATTTTGCATAACTGACTTACTGTAATCATTTTCATTATTTATACTATACATTATGTAAAAATGTATTCACAATAATAATTGTCTGTATTAAATAATTTCCTACCAATCAGCGGCATCGGAATTAATTAATTCACTGCAGCTAGATGACTACCAGGGCCGGTTCTAGACCTTGTGGTGCCCAGGGCTAACGTCTCCTTTGGCGCGCCCCACATTAAAAAATATAGGGGTGTGGCTTCATGGTGAACGGGAGTGGCCACAGAATAGTACGAATTCATCATTACACCGCACAGTAGTATCCGAAAGTCACATTACAACACACAGCAGTATCCCTTATACACATGCCATGTTAGAGCCCCTTATGCGCATTACACCACAGTAAAGCAGAGCTCCTTATATACATTACGTAAGGTAGAGCCCTTTTATGCATGTAACGCCAGCGCCAGGTAGAGCCTCTTATACACATTGCGACAGGTAGAGCCACTTACACACGTTACACCAGAGAGAGCCTCTTATACACATTGCGACAGGTAGAGCCCCTTACACACGTTACTCCAGATAGAGCCTCTATAACACATTGCGCCAGGCAGAGCCTTTTACACACATTACGCCAGGTAGAGCCTCTCATAGACATTACGACAGGCAGAGACCTTCTATAGAGTGAGAGAGAGCGTGTGAGTGTGCACCATCCGCCCCGCTGCCTCTGTCCCCGGTCCATCACTTAACAGCTCTCTGGTCCAGCCACGGCACTATGGGGTCTATTCATGAAGCAGTGAAAAGAGTGGAGAAGTGAAACAGTGGAGAAGTTGCCCATGGCAACCAATCAGCTGCTCTGTACAATTGTATAATATGCAAATTATAAATGTTACTTCAATGCTGATTGGTTGCCATGGACAACTTCTTCACTGGCTCATTTTTCCACCCTTTTCACTGCTTCATGAATAGACCCCTATGTCTCCCAGCTCCCTACTAGTTCATATCACACTTCACTGAAGTCAGTAGCGGGGAGGCTGCCAGCGCTGTGCAGGCAGCATCATGGCCCTGGCTGCTGGGGCGGTAGTCAGTAGCGGAGGGTTGGCAGCAGGAGGCTCCACAGCGCCACGGGCGGCCTCCCTACTAGCCTGCACCTAAAACCGCCACTGATGACTACCAATGGATCTATAAATGAAAATCATTGCATCTGGGAGACCTACATCAAAACTTACCTATTATACTATGCATCTCTATTTAATGTGAATGGTTCATGTTGTACAGTATATTTTAATATTTAGAGCACACTATGAGCACATCAAAGTGATGAGGATGTCCCATCTACAATCAGTGGAATGCATGAAGAGGATGTAAACAGGCAGAGTGCATCAGAAACCAGAAAAAAGGACTGGGATTGTCATTTCTAGTTTTGTGTTCCAGTAACTGGAAGTCGTGGGGTGGCGTGCGTTCCATGGCCCTCATTCCGAGTTGTTCGCTCGGTATTTTTCATCGCATCGCAATGAAAATCCGCTTAGTACGCATGCGCAATGTTCGCACTGCGACTGCGCCAAGTAACTTTGCTATGTAGAAAGTATTTTTACTCACGGCTTTTTCATCGCTCCGGCGATCGTAATGTGATTGACAGGAAATGGGTGTTACTGGGCGGAAACACGGCGTTTCAGGGGCGTGTGGCTGAAAACGCTACCGTTTCCGGAAAAAACGCAGGAGTGGCCGGAGAAACGGTGGGAGTGCCTGGGCGAACGCTGGGTGTGTTTGTGACGTCAACCAGGAACGACAAGCACTGAACTGATCGCACAGGCAGAGTAAGTCTGAAGCTACTCTGAAACTGCTAAGTAGTTAGTAATCGCAATATTGCGAATACATCGGTCGCAATTTTAAGAAGCTAAGATTCACTCCCAGTAGGCGGCGGCTTAGCGTGTGTAACTCTGCTAAATTCGCCTTGCGACCGATCAACTCGGAATGAGGGCCCATATGCGGAAGTGCTGTGGTACAGAATGCTTCTTGAAATATATGAACTTTTTAAGGATGTTAGACTATTTTTTCAGCAACTATTATCCCCTTTATACACTGGGAGTGCCTATGGAGACTCTCTGGTTATATATACAGCTAAGGACAGTGTAAATTGGTGACCACAGTGTAAGTCACAGGTTAACCTCTGGGTTAACGTTACACATTTTGTTGTATTTATATGTGTGTTTTTATTTTTAATAGAAGGCATTTATAACCAACATATAATAAATCTTTTTCTCGTAGTCCGTAGAGGATGCTGGGGACTCCGTAAGGAGTATGGGGATAGACGGGCTCCGCAGGAGACATGGGCACTTTAAGAAAGACTTTAGGTATGGGTGTGCACTGGCTCCTCCCTCTATGCCCCTCCTGCAGACCTCAGTTCGAGAAACTGTGCCCAGAGGAGACGGACAGTACGAGGAAAGGATTTTTGTTAAACCAAGGGCAAGATTCATACCAGCCACACCAATCACACCGTATAACTTGTGTATATACTAAACAGTTAACAGTATGAAAACAACTTAGCATCAGTCCAAAACGATGAAAACTATAACATAACCCTTATGTAAGCAAAACTATATACAAGTCTTGCAGAAATAGTCCGCACTTGGGACGGGCGCCCAGCATCCTCTACGGACTACGAGAAAAAGATTTACCGGTAGGTTTAAAATCTTATTTTCTCTAACGTCCTAGAGGATGCTGGGGACTCCGTAAGGACCATGGGGATTATACCAAAGCTCCCAAACGGGCGGGAGAGTGCGGATGACTCTGCAGCACCGATTGAGCAAACAGGAGGTCCTCCTCAGCCAGGGTATCAAACTTATAGAACTTAGCAAAGGTGTTTGAACCCGACCAAGTAGCAGCTCAGCATAGTTGTAGTGCCGAGACCCCTCGGGCAGCCGCCCAAGACGAGCCCACCTTCCTGGTGGAATGGGCCCTGACCGATTTAGGTAACGGCAATCCAGCCGTAGAATGCGCCTGCTGAATCGTGTTACAGATCCAGCGAGCAATAGTCTGCTTCGAAGCAGGAGCACCAAGCTTGTTGGGGGCATAAAGGATAAACAGAGCCTCTGTTTTCCTAACACGAGCCGTTCTGGCCACGTACATTTTCAAAGCCCTGACTACATCCAGGGACTCGGAATCCTCCAAGTCTCGCGTAGCCACAGGCACCACAATGGGTTGGTTCATATGAAAAGATGACACCACCTTAGGCAAGAACTGAGGACGGGTCCGCAATTCTGCTCTATCCATATGGAAAACCAGATAGGGGCTTTTATGAGACAAAGCCGCCAATTCCGACACTCGCCTAGCCGAAGCCAAGGCTAGGATCATGACCACCTTCCAAGTGAGATATTTTAACTCCACCGTTTGAAGTGGTTCAAACCAGTGTGACTTAAGGAAACTCAACACCACGTTAAGGTCCCAAGGCGCCACCGGAGGTATAAAGGGAGGCTGAATATGAAGCACTCCCTTCACAAACGTCTGTACTTCAGGAAGAGAAGCCAATTCTTTTTGAAAGAAAATGGATAAGGCCGAAATCTGAACCTTAATGGAGCCCAATTTTAGGCCAAAATTCACTCCAGTCTGTAGGAAGTGAAGGAAACGGCCCAGATGGAATTCCTCCGTAGGAGCATTCCTGCCCTCACACCACATTTCCAGTAGATCCGGATACCAGGTCCTTCGTGGCCAATCTGGAACAATGAGAATTGTTCTCACTCCTCTTTTTCTTATTATTCTCAACACCTTGGGTATGAGAGGAAGAGGAGGAAACACATAGACCGACTGAAACACCTATGGTGTCACTAGGGCATCTACAGCTATCACCTGAGGGTCTTTTGATCTGGCACAATACCTCTGTAGCTTTTTGTTGAGGCGGGACGCCATCATGTCTATCTGGGGCAATCCCCATCGACTTGCAATCTGTGCGAAGATTTCCTGATGAAGTCCCCACTCTCCTGGATGCAGGTCGTGTCTGCTGAGGAAGTCTGCTTCCCAGTTGTCCACTCCCGGAATGAACACCGCTGACAGTGCGCTTACATGATTTTCCGCCCAGCAAAGAATCCTGGTGGCTTCCGCCATTGCTCCTCTGCTTCTTGTGCCGTCTTGGCGGTTTACATGAGCCACTACGGTGATGTTGTCTGACTGGATCAGAACTGGTTGGTTGCGAAGTAAGGTCTCCGCTTGACCTAGGGCGTTGTATATGGCCCTCAGTTCCAGGATGTTGATGTGAAGACAAGTCTCTTGACTTGACCACAGACCTTGAAAATTTCTTCCCTGTGTGACTGCTCCCCACCTTCGGAGGCTCGCGTCCTTGGTCACCAGGATCCAGTCCTTAATGCCTAACCTGCGGCCTTCTAGAAGGTGAGCACTCTGCAGCCACCACAGGAGAGATACCCTGGTTCTGGGGGACAGGGTGATCAACTGATGAATTTGTAGATGTGACCCGGACCACTTGTCCAGTAGGTCCCATTGGAAAATCCTTGCATGGAACCTGCCAAAGGGAATGGCTTCGTATGCTGCCACCATCTTTCCCGGGACTTGAGGGCAATGATGTACTGACACTTGTTTTGGCTTCAATAGGTTTTTGACTAGAGTCATGAGTTCCTGAGCTTTTTCTATCGGAAGAAAAACCCTTTTCTGATCTGTATCCAGAATTATGCCCAAGGAGGTCAGACGAGTCGTAGGAACTAACTGTGACTTCGGGATATTGAGAATCCAGCCGTGTTGCTGTAACATCTTTAGTGCCAGTGAGACGCTGTTCAGCAACTGCTCTCTCGATCTCGCTTTTATGAGGAGATCGTCCAAGTACGGGATAATTGTGACACCTTGCTTGCGCAGGAGCACCATCATTTCCGCCATTACCTTGGTGAAAATCCTCGGGGCCGTGGAAAGCCCAAACGGCAACGTCTGAAATTGGTAATGACAATCCTGTACCGCAAATCTCAGGTACGCCTGGTGAGGTGGACAAATTGGAACATGAAGGTATGCATCCTTTATGTCCAGAGATACCATAAAATCCCCCCCTTCCAGACTGGCGATGACCGCTCTCAGCGATTCCATCTTGAATTTGAACCGTTTTAAGTAAAGGTTCAGGGATTTGAAATTTAAAATGAGTCTGACCAAACCGTCCGGTTTCGGGACTACAAACAGGGTTGAGTAATATCCCTTCCCTTGTTGAAGCAAGGGGACCTCGACCACCACCTGTTGAAGACACAATTTGTGAATTGCATTTAACACTATCTCCCTTTCTGAGGGAGAGGCTGGCAGAGCCGATTTGAAAAACCGGCGAGGAGGCACCTCTTCGAATTCCAGCTTGTATCTCTGAGAAACAATTTCCATTGCCCAGGGATCCACCTGTGAGCGAACCCAGATGTGGCTGAAAAGTTGAAGACATGCCCCCACTGGGGCGGACTCCCCCAGGGGAGCCCCAGCGTCATGCGGTGGATTTTGCAGAGGCCGGGGAGGATTTCTGTTCCTGGGTACTAGCTGTGTTGTGCAACTTTTTTCCTCTGCCCTTACCTCTGGCAAGAAAGAACGATCCTCGTACTCTTTTGCTTTTATTTGAACGAAAGGACTGCATTTGATAATGTGCTGCTTTTTTAGGCTGCGAGGGAACATAAGGCAAAAAATTCGATTTATCTGCCGTAGCTGTGGAGACTAGGTCCGAGAGACCTTCCCCAAACAATTCCTCCCCCTTGTAAGGTAAAACCTCCATATGCCTCTTTGAGTCGGCATCACCTGTCCACTGCCGGGTCCATAGGACTCGTCTAGCAGAAATTGACATAGCGTTTATTCTGGAACCCAGTAGACAAATGTCTCTTTGAGCATCTCTCATATATAAGACAGCATCTTTTATATGCCCTAGGTTCAATAAAATGGTATCCTTATCAAGGGTCTCAATTTCCGCTGATAAGGAATCTGTCCATGCTGCTACAGCGCTACAAACCCAGGCCGACGCAATTGCCGGTCTGAGCAATGTACCAGAATGTGTGTAAATGGACTTCAAGGTAACCTCCTCCTTGAGGGTAGCCGTATCTTGGGATGGCAGCACTATCTTTTTTGATAAGCGTGTCAATGCTTTGTCCACCCTAGGGGAGGATTCCCACCGTATCCTGTCCACTGGCGGGAAAGGATACACCATAAGAATCCTTTTGGGAATCTGCAGTTTTTCGTCTGGAGATTCCCAAGCTTTTTCACATAATTCATTCAACTCATGTGAGGAGGGAAAGGTTACCTCCGGTTTCTTTCCCTTATACATGTGTACCCTCGTGTCAGGGACAGGGGTTCCTCTTTGATATGCAAAATATCCTTTATTGCAATAATAATATATCTAATACATTTCGCCACTTTTGGCTGTAACTTTGCATCATCGTAGTCGATACTGGAGTCAAAATCCGTGTCGGTATCTGTGTCTCCTATTTGGGATAGTGGGCGCTTTTGAGACCTCGAAGGCCCCTGCGACATAGGAACAGACATGGGTTGACTCCCTGGCTGTTCCCTAGCTTCAGCTTTGTCTAATCTTTTGTGCAATAAATTTACATTAGCACTTAAAACATTCCACATATCCATCCAGTCAGGTGTCGGTGCTGCCGACGGAGACCTCACATTCATATGCTCCCCCTCGTCCGTAGGCGAGCCTTCTACCTCAGACATGTCGACACACGCGTACCGACACACCACACACTCAGGGAACCTCTTATCTGGAGACAGTACCCCCACAAGGCCCTTTGGAGAGACAGAGAGAGAGTATTCCAGCACACACCCCAGCGCTATATGACCCAGGAAAAAACACAAAATGTTTACCCAGTAGCGCCTTTACATATATGTATATGCGCCAATTATGTGCCCCCCTTCTCCTTTAAAACCCTCTTTCACCGTGAATAAGCAGGGGGAGAGTCCAGGGAGCTTCCTCTCAGCGCTGTGCTGTGGAGAAAATGGCACTGGTGAGTGCTGAGGGAGAAGCCCCGCCCCCTCGGCGGCGGGCTTCTGTCCCGCTCAAATATATTGAAAAACTGGCGGGGGCTCTTTATATATATATATATGTAGTGCCCAGCTGCATATATATATGTGTATTTTTGCCAAAGAGAGGTTTTCATGCTGCCCAGGGCGCCCCCCCTGTGCCCTGCACCCTTACAGTGACTGCCGTGTGTGAGGTGTATGGGAGCAATGGCGCACAGCTTTACTGCTGTGCGTTACCTCAGTGAAGATCAAGAAGTCTTCTGCCGCCTCTGAAGTATTCTTTTCTTCTCATACTCACCCGGCTTCTATCTTCCGGCTCTGCGAGGAGGATGGCGGCGCGGCTCTGGGACGGACTGCGAGGGTGAGACCTGCGTACCAATCCCTCTGGAGCTAATGGTGTCCAGTAGCCTAACAAACAGAGCCTTGAAACTCACAGAAGTAGGTCTGTTTCTCCCTCCTCAGTCCCTCGATGCAGGGAGTCTGTTGCCAGCAGGCTCCCTGAAAATAAAAAACCTAACAAATATACTTTCTGACAGGAAGCTCAGGAGAGCTCCCTGTAATGCACCCAATCTCCTCTGGGCACAGTATCAAACTGAGGTCTGGAGGAGGGGCATAGATGGAGGAGCCAGTGCACACCCATACCTAAAGTCTTTCTTAAAGTGCCCATGTCTCCTGCGGAGCCCGTCTATCCCCATGGTCCTTACAGAGTCCACAGCATCCTCTAGGACGTTAGAGAAAACATGTTTAATGACTTTATGTTTTATTTATTAAAATATGTGTATTTATCAACATTAATGGTACAGGAAGTGAGCACCAGGGTTGAGCTGGTAGTATAAAAAGGGTGTAGTTTTTTGAGAGAGCAAAAGACAAGAGCAACTATGTATCTTTTCCAGGGCACACTTATGAAAGATGAAAATATGAATTTATTCATATTTAACTTTTATTAGGATATACTTAAAAAGAGAGGGAGAAGGCAAATATCACTGACCTGGTTTGGGAGTGTTGTGAACTCGGGGCTTCTTCCGGTGACCGGGAAGAGGAACCGCTACTGGGTCGCAGTAGAGATGGCTGGATGTAGGTCTTCCTCATGCAGGATTAAAACGGCAGGCAGGAGGCACGGAGGAATACTTGAAGGTCTCCTGAAAGACAAGACTTGTAAAGATGCTGAATGCTGAGGCACAGAGGTACTGGAGGCACTGAGGTGCTGGAGGTGCCGGAGGAACAGCGATGCTGAGTGCTGAGGCACAGAGGTGCTGGAGGCACTGAGGTGCTGGAGGCACAGGTATTAGGGGCACGAAGGTACGTGGGGGCGCGTGGGCGCTTGGAAGCACGGAGGTGCTTGGAGGCACGGAGGTGCTTGGAGGCATGGAAGTGCTTGGAGGCACAGAGGTGCTTGGAGGCACGGAGGTGCTTGGAGGCACGGAGGTGCTTGGAGGCACGGAGATGCTTGGAGGCACGGAAGTGCTTGGAGGCACGGAGGTGCTTGGAGGCACGGAGATGCTTGGAGGCACGGAAGTGCTTGGAGGCATGGGGATGCAGGCACGGAGATGCAGACACGGAGATGCAGGCACGGAGACCGCAGGAACGTGGGAGCTCTGGAGATCACAGCTTCTGACGGCAGAATCTATGATACTCAGGCGCCGGGTCTCTGCCCGGCGTCTGGCTTTGAATCTCCCGCCCTTGCCTGATTGGCGGAGCGGACAGGTGACGTCAGTCCTGCTCCGCCTCCATGACCACACTCATGATGGCGGCGCCCTCGCTCCGGGAAGCCGCCGAGGAGACACACCGACCCGACGCCGGAACCCGGAGACCGTCGGGGGAGAGAGGCGCCAGGTAATCCAAGTCACACGCAGGGACAAGCGCGGCCGCCGCTGCCTGCGATGTGTGACAGTACCCCCTCCTCCAGGAGAGGGCTTAGTTGGATGTCTGGAGTGGAAGATCCGAACCAGTCGGGGAGCCGTTACTTCAGTAGCATTGATCCAACTTCTCTCCTCAGGACCATAACCTTTCCACTCTACCAAGTACTGTAGTTTTTTATGAAGATAACGAGAGTCAAGAAAAGCTTTGATTTCAAACTCCGTTCCAGCTTCAGTCACTACAGAAGTTGGCCTAGGGGATGCTGAGTGGAACCGATTCAGAATGAGGGGACGGAGGAGAGAAACATGAAAGGCGTTAGGTATTCGAAGGTGGGAAGGCAAACCCAGCTTACAGACCACAGGATTTAAGACTTGTAGCACAGGGTAAGGACCGATGAATCTTGGAGCAAACTTCATGGTGGGCACCTTCAACCGGAGATTACGTGTGGACAGCCATACCCTGTCACCAACCTTGTATTGAGGAGCGGCTCGCCGTTTCTTATCTGCGAAGAACTTGTACCGGACTGAAACCTTCTTAAGATTAGCATGAATCTTACTCCAAATTTGTCCGAAGTGTCGTAGAGTGGACGTTACAGCTGGAACCTCTTCTATAGGAACGCTTGGTAATTCTGGAACACGTGGATGGAACCCGTAGTTGACGAAGAATGGAGATTCCCCAGTGGAAGAATGAAACGAATGGTTATGGGCAAACTCCGCCCAAGGCAACAACTCCACCCAGTTGTCCTGTGAAGGGGAGAGATACAGACGAAGGAAAGTCTCTAGATCTTGATTGACTCGTTCCGTTTGACCATTCGTTTGGGGATAATATGCGGATGAAAACTTAAGTTTAATCTGTAGAGTCGAAGAGAGGGCTTTCCAAAACCTTGCGGTGAACTGTACCCCACGGTCAGAGACTATTTCTTGTGGCAACTCATGCAACCGAAAATGTTCTTGGATGAACAGTAGAGCTAGTTTCGGAGCTGTCGGTAGACCAGTCAGAGGCACGAAGTGTGCCATCTTCGAAAAACGGTCAACGATTACCCAGACGGTGTTGCAACCCTTGGAACAGGGCACGTCAGTGATGAAGTCCATGGAAATATGAGTCCAGGGTCTCACAGGAATAGGCAAAGGACGAAGTAACCCAGCAGGAGGCAGACAAGGAGATTTATGTTGTGTACACTGTGGACAAGAATTAACGTAATTCTGTACATCCTTCCTCATGGTGTTCCACCAGTAAGACCTTTGCAGAAACTTGTACATCTTCTGGGCACCGGGATGACCGGAAAACTTGGAGTTATGGACCCACTGTAGTATTCCTGGCCGGAATCTAGCTGGTACGGACATACTTCCAGGAGGAGGGGCTGGAGTAGTTAAAGCTGCGGAGACAGAAACTGGATTTAGAATTAAACTCCGCTCAAAAGATTCATCCTCGTCTGTGGAAACTTGTGAACGGGACAGCGCATCTGCTTTAATATTGAGAGTCCCGGCCCGGTACTAGATAACAAAAGAAAATCGAGTAAAGAAAAGTGCCCATCTCGCTTGGCGAGGATTCAAGCATTGTGCGGATTTGATGTACAGCAATTTTTTGTGATCCGTGTAAATGGTAAACACATGTTTAGCCCCTTCCAAGAGGTATCTCCACTCTTCCAAGGCGGATTTAATTGCCAAAAGTTCCTGGTCTCCAATAGTGTAATTTCGTTCGGCCGGAGAGAATTTACGAGAGTGGAAGCCACACGGATGTAATTTCTTATCAGAGGAGTACTGAGAGAGAACGGCCCCAACCCCGACTGAAGATGCGTCAACCTCTAGGAAGAAAGGTTCATCGAAATTTGGTTGTTGGAGAACTGGAGCGGCCATGAAAGCTAACTTTAAGTGGGAAAATGCCTCAATGGCTTCGGGAGGCCACAAACTCGGATTAGAGCCCTTTCTTGTCAGGGCAGTAATGGGCGCGACAATGGTGGAGAAACCTCTAATGAATTTCCTGTAGTAATTCGCAAAGCCCAGGAACCTTTGTATTGCTTTCAAAGAGAGAGGTTGAGTCCAGTCACGAATGGCAGAAAGCTTTTCCGGATCCATGCGAAGCTCCGTCCCCGAGATGATATAACCGAGGAACGGAATTGATGTTACTTCAAAGGTACATTTGGAAAGCTTAGCATAGAGATGATTCTCTCGTAAACGGTGGAGCACTTCTTTGACTTGAGTCCTGTGTTCAACAAGATTCTTGGAAAAAATTAGTATGTCGTCCAAATATACCACAACACTCTGATATAACATGTCTCGAAAGATTTCGTTGACGAATCCCTGGAAAACAGCAGGAGCATTACTAAGACCGATCGGCATCACCAAGTATTCGTAATGCCCATCTCGGGTATTGAAGGCAGTCTTCCATTCATCCCCTTCTCGGATGCGTATAAGATTATAAGCTCCCCTCAAGTCGAGTTTGGAGAAAACGCGGGCACCACGAACCCTATCAAACAACTCTGTGATTAGTGGCAAGGGGTATTTATTCTTGATAGTGATATCGTTTAAGCCGCGGTAGTCGATACATGGTCTCAACCCCCCATCCTTCTTCTTCACGAAAAAGAAGCCCGCTCCAGCAGGGGAGGAAGAGGGGCGAATAAATCCCTTGAGCAGATTGGACTTGATATATTCCGACATAGCTTGAGTCTCGGGAAGTGACAGGGGATATGTGCGACCACGAGGTGGCGTCTTCCCTGGGACAAGGTCAATAGGGCAGTCCCAAGGCCTATGAGGTGGTAACAGATCAGCTGCTTGTTCCGAAAACACATCCTTGTACCCTTGATACGCCTCCGGAATATGCTCTTCATCTGTCTTGGAAGAGACACGGAGCAGACAAACAGGAGTGAGACAATTAGTGTGACAAAAGGAACTCCAGGACAGAATTTGTGAAGACTTCTAGTCAATGTGGGGATTATGAATTTTTAGCCAAGGCATTCCAAGGACCAGATCATGGTGCATTTCTGGGATCACCAAGAGTTCCAGACTTTCTTGATGTAGAGCCCCGACCTGCAGCTTAACTGGCTCCGTGCGCCACATTATGAGACCCTTGGAAATTCTAGTCCCGTTGATAGCCGTCAACGAAATTGGCCGCTCGATAGGCCGTAACTTTAAACCCATGCTTTGGACACAGGAGGAAGAAGCGAAGTTTCCCGCAGCCCCGGAATCCAACAGGGCTTCACAAGACTTGGAGGCTGAATCGGTGACTAGAGTTACAGGAAGCAAACAGTCCAAAATTGGAGAAGATTTTGTCGTAACCCCCAGCTTGACTCCTCCGGAACAAGCTAGGCCTGCCCGTTTCCCGGATGGGATTTACAAAACTTAAGAAAGTGATCTGCGGCTCCACAGTAAAGGCAAAGTTTACCCTCACGACGACGCTGTCGTTCTTCCGGAGACAGTCTGGATCGGTTAATTTGCATGGGCTCGTCCGAGCTAGGCATAGCCACCGGTCTAGGAGTAGGATTCCGGAACCTGGAACGAACTGAACGGCTACGTTCTCTTCCACGCTCCTGCATCCGAAGATCCACCTTGACGCAAAGGGAAATCAACTCTTCTAAAGAATCCGGCAGATCCCTTGTAACCAGCTTATCTTTCAGCCGGTCGGAGAGACCGTTCCAGAAGGCAGCTCTCAGGGCATCATTATTCCAGCGTAATTCAGAGGCATTGGTCTGGAAATGAACCAGGTACTGACCCACGGAACGGGAGCCCTGACGAACACGGAGCAAGTCGGAAGAAGCAGTGGTCATCCTGCCGGGTTCGTCGAAGATTCTTCGAAAGGACGTGATGAAGTTGGTGTAGTTGGAAACCACGGGATCAGATCGTTCCCATAATGGAGACACCCAATCCAAGGCAGACCCTTCCAGCAGAGAAATAATATATGCTACCTTGGACCGGTCTGTAGGAAAGTTGTGTGCAAGTAGCTCGAAATGTACCTCGCATTGGTTTAAGAAACCACGACAATTTTTAGGATTCCCATTGTAACGGGACGGAGTAGGCAGCTGAAGGCGCGCGGAGTGGCACCGGCCGATGATTGGACATTGCTGGAAACGGCAACTGGTGCGGCTACTGGAACTGGTGCCGGAATTACAGAGGCTAGAGATGCCTGAATCTGATCCAGACGCCCGGACAACTGCTGGAGGTACTGCATCACCTGACCTTGCGCCGCTTCCTGACTTTGTACTCGGGAAGCCAGGTTCTGGATGGCACTTGAGTCCGTGTTCCGATTCCCCGGGTCCATGTGGCCTGAGTATACCATCACTGACCTGGTTTGGGAGTGTTGTGAACTCGGGGCTTCTTCCGGTGACCGGGAAGAGGAACCGCTACTGGGTCGCAGTAGAGATGGCCGGATGTAGGTCTTCCTCATGCAGGATTAAGACGGCAGGTAGGAGGCACGGAGGAATACTTGAAGGTCTCCTGAAAGACAAGACTTGTAAAGATGCTGAATGCTGAGGCACAGAGGTACTGGAAGCACTGAGGTGCTGGAGGCACGGAGGTGCCGGAGGCACGGAGGTGCCGGAGGAACAGCGATGCTGAGTGCTGAGGCACAGAGGTGCTGGAGGCACTGAGGTGCTGGAGGCACAGGTATTGGAGGCACGAAGGTACGTGGGGGCGCGTGGGCGCTTGGAAGCACGGAGGTGCTTGGAGGCATGGAGGTGCTTGGAGGCATGGAAGTGCTTGGAGGCACAGAGGTGCTTGGAGGCACGGAGGTGCTTGGAGGCACGGAGATGCTTGGAGGCACGGAGATGCTTGGAGGCACGGAAGTGCTTGGAGGCACGGAAGTGCTTGGAGGCACGGAGGTGCTTGGAGGCACGGAGATGCTTGGAGGCACGGAGGTGCTTGGAGGCACGGATGTGCTTGGAGGCACGGAAGTGCTTGGAGGCACGGAGGTGCTTGGAGGCACGGAGATGCTTGGAGGCACGGAAGTGCTTGGAGGCACGGGGATGCAGGCACGGAGATGCAGACACGGAGATGCAGGCACGGAGACCGCAGGAACGTGGGAGCTCTGGAGATCACAGCTTCTGACGGCAGAATCGATGATACTCAGGCGCCGGGTCTCTGCCCGGCATCTGGCTTTGAATCTCCCGCCCTTGCCTGAATGGCGGAGCGGACAGGTGACGTCAGTCCTGCTCCGCCTCCATGACCACACTCATGATGGCGGCGCCCTCGCTCCGGGAAGCCGCCGAGGAGACACACCGACCCGACGCCGGAACCCGGAGACCGCCGTGGGTGAGAGGCGCCAGGTAATCCAAGTCACACACAGGGACAAGCGCGGCCGCCGCTGCCTGCGATGTGTGACAGCAAACATTAATGTATATATAATAGATGCACAAATGCTACAATTATCAGGCGAAGAAATAGGTACATAGGCGAAAATATGTGTATTCCCTTAAGAGAAATTCCTTTGTTTCCCTGTAATGGGAAATATTTGTGGGAATAAAGTGGCTCAATTAGGCTCAGCTATATCGTGTCAGAAAGTCACAATTTGATATGAAGGGGAATTTGATATCTAGGTCTGTGCAACAAACTGGATAGACAGAATTTGATTAGTGTGAGGGTATAAAATACCTACGGTAACTAGTATTCCCTGGTGGTCTCCCGTCCAGGTACTGAGCAGGGAATACTAGGTACCGTAGGTATTTAATACTACATGATATACCTAATAGGGGGTAGTGGTCCCTGCAAGCATTATTGTACCTATTGTTGGTGAGAGGGATATGCGGCCGCATATTGGAGTCGACTGAATGCGCGGTATAAATGACAGGCGCCCGATCACACACACAGTCAGTATACAGCATATGGGGAGCTAAACACTTATGACGTTACCCCATAAGATCACAGGGCACAGTGGACCCTGTATTAAAGTGGAACATCGAGTACGGCAGACACTGAATGATTAATACACTCAGTAAGGGTGTGTCTGTATTATTATGATTATAGTATAACACAAATCAATACAAATCCTTATAAAAATGTGGACAGGGGATTTATAATATCGGTATCCCCATACGTGTTATAGAGTATTATCAGTACTCATATAAATACACTTTCACTCGTGGGGAAGCTTTAAGCCACACCATACTATATCATAGGGCAGAAGGGGATTTTCTTAATATCGTAACACGGAATTGATGTCTACTGTGTGAGTGATTACTGGTTCCACAAGATATCACTAGCCTACACTGATTGGTATTACTGAACCTAACATTTACTGTATGGAAGATATCTGTGGATATCCAGCATTCTCACATTAATATCTGTGGCTCATGAGAGGCTATGAATTCCTAAGGAATTATAGTGCAGAAAAGTATTATTGTGCATTTCCCCTGCTGTCACATACCACCAGCGGTGATATTATTAGGTATGCCAAATACTGGTAATACAAGAGTACAGGCTGACTGCCAAGAATCCTAGTTGAGCTCAAACAGCAACATTTGTTGCGAACTTCCATACACAGAGCAACACAGATTGAAACAAAATGTAACTGTTGGTACCAAAGAAAAGTCAGTAGACACATAACAGATACCAAGGCTTCTACAAAATATCATTGCTTTATTTTTTCTCTCTTCAAGTTTTTATTTAGAGGGAAACATACATTGTATTTAGAACTTTACAGAATTAATTACTCTGGCACAGGTACAGTTATCATTAATTTGCATGGATGCATGTACACGGGCATTTAACCGATACATTATAACGAAAGAGGGCAATGGCAAAGAGAATTACACATTGACATTTTTGTAATATATACAAACAATTGGAACTTAGAACATCAATATTCATCATAAAAGTATAACAGATACATATAAGAAATAATAGACGGCACACGATTTGGTTTTAAAATGTATTATTTTTACACACAGACAGAAATCTGTCTGATAAAACTTTTTTCTCTCATGTTTTTCTATTTCTTCATTGTTTTTAATATTTCGCTTTGTATGACCTAGTACCCAGGTCATAATAATACCGCATGTGAAATTATGAATAAAGGATATATTCCACGTGGGTATTGGTATTTCATGTTTGAAATATTTATCTAATAATTAAACTAATAAAATGAAATAAAAACATTTTCATTTTATATATATATATATATATATATATATATATATAAAGAATGGAGGGCGCAATCGTGAGTAATAATTCACAGGTACTTTACTGACAATTCTCAACTCACATACATTTCAATATAGGGTAACCGGTGCAATGAAGAAAACCATTGCAGCATCCGGACTACTAGCACTGGTAAACGTCGCCGCTCCTCTGGTTCCACAGTCACTGTAACATCCAGCTCCACGGACTCCACAGCGCTTGTACACCCATTCAGCTGGGCGGGGAGGGCCTCTACTCACTATAGCGGCCGCACTAGTACTTGTAGCTCTGAACGGGCTGCCTGTCATGCACAAAACAGTGACCGAGTGATGAGCTAAGGGGGCCGGGCCACAGATGACAGGTGGCCCCGCACACCGATCGGCCCACTGGGGATTTCCCAAATAGATGTGATGGCCAATCCTGGCCTGAATACATGAACTAAAACTTCACTGTTTATTATTATTAGGAAGTATAGCGAATGCAGAGCCCCTTTGATTTCTATTTAAACAATGTGGTCACAAACCGTGTTGCACCCTAAATCCAGGAATAGGTGAGTGCCGTGGAATAGTGCTTTTTGTTTATTGGATTAATTTTTTATCTTTTTCTGCTCACATTTTCTCATGCACCCTGTTTTAACTTAATTCTAGCTAGTATCATCTGTTCTCCAAGGTGCTTTACAACAGGTGTGTTGGTAACTTTCTCACCTATTTAAACAAAGATGCTGTGAGCTTTAGACCAGATATCATACCTAAGTTTAACACTAATGTGATGGCTATTTTCATGATAATTATTTTGAGCAATAGTGTAGGACCTACAGTATAGTCGGGTCCCTTGCCGGGGGGCTGCAGGCTTAAGTGCATTGATCTATACATGAACTAAAACTCCATTGTTTATTATAGATATTTGTAAAATTTCTTACTGGTTATGAAGTGGATTGTTTGCTGCCTTCTCTTATGATTTATTTATATTATAGTTATAATATTTTTTTGTATTTAGTGCTAATGTAGAACGTGATAGGTGTCTGCTAGAGATGTGCGGTGGGCATTTTTCGTGTTTTGGTTTTGGTTCTAATTCCCCGCTCGTGATTTGGTTTTGGGATGGTTTTGCCAAAACCACCCTTTCGTGTTTTGGTTTTGGATCTGGATGATTTTTGAACAAAAAACATAAAAACAGCTAAAATCACAGAATTTGGGGGTAATTTTGATCCTACGAGGGGCAAACGCAGGATTTACTCGGGGGGGTTTCCGAATGTGTATATATATATATATATATATATATATATATATATATATATAAAATATATACAGTGTGTGTGTGTGTGTGTGTGTGTGTGTGTGTGTGTATAAGAAATGGTGCGTCACCCCAAAGAAAGAATGCTCACTGAGGCTCCAGCTATAATATCAACGTTTCAAAGCTGTTTATTAAAGTGGCAATTTAATCAATGCGACTTTAATAAATTGCATTGAAACATTGAGGGCACCCAGCATTTTACTTGTTTATGTGGCTGTGCAGGACACATGCATGAATGTATGTATTATATATATATATATATATATATATATATATATACAGTATATATGTATATATGTGTGTGTGTGTGTGTGTGTGTATATATATATATATATATATATACATACACACACACACACACACACACACACATACATATATATATATATATATATATATTTGTTTTGCTTTTTGTTTTGTTTTTTACACACAGCACACACACCTTCATACATACACACATTCACAAGCAAACACATACACAGTCACGCACACAAACATACATACATACTGACAATGTCTATAATATTTGTCCTATTAAAAACACGTTAAAGGTTAAAGAACACAGTACGCAATTGGCGCAAAAAGTACCGCAAGGGTACGCCCTTAACTATACCTTAAGGAATGTACTTATACTGTAAACATTTGTGCAGTGATAATGTGTAGATGTAATGCAGTGTAACCTTGTTAGCTTAAAAGCTGTATGAGCGACTATGACGCTCTGAGAACCCCTTAGTAATACAATAATCAACCAAATACCGGTCTAAGGTTCTAACGCCTTTAGTGAGAGAATGAACGTTCAAAAAGAATAATACAATACAAGCTATACACTACCAAAATAACATAAAATATCTAACCAAGTAACTAACATATAATACAATAAAGACACAAGTATGTTTAAGGGGAAGGAGAGAGAGAGAGAGAGAGAGAGAGAGAATGGCTTACAATAACAATAAAGGCAATATGGTTGCAGAGAAACTTACACATGTGAGAAACAATCGCTGTGCAGTTAGTCAATGCTGAGAATCTTTGTGGAGAGAATACTTGAGCTTACCCATACTGGCTGTCCCTATATACACAACCCTACAATACCGCATGGGACAGAAGCTAGACTCCATTTTGGGAAAACTCCCATGATTCCAAAGTCTGCAACACATGGTTCAAAGGGGGAGGAGAAAACACCCAGCAGCAGCCCTTTTCTACAAACCAACTAATCTTATTCCACATTCCAATCCAACTAATTATATTCCACATTCCAATCCAACTTCCTAGAACCATCTTATTCAATTTCACATTCCAAACAAACTCAGTATCTCAATAACCTGAGCATATGGTATGCTGGCTATGCTATATGAATCATCACAAGACCAGATCACAATGTAACCACACATATCAGCCTGCCATTGCTACAAGCACATGACTACAGTAACAAAAGGAAGTATGTTTTGACTGCAAGCCTTCAGCAAGATGCATCATGTAAAACTACTATAATCTGTTATAAATCACCATCCATAAATGTATACCAGGAATGCTATGCTACAGATTGTCTACTGTTCCAATTCATTACAGATTTCATAGAGTATTATCACCAACACATAACAATCACACAACTGCACAAGCCTCATTAACCTTAAGCCATTTGTATCTCCACTAACTATTCAATACCAATCATTTCACAACTACTTTAAACTATTCTATGCCAATCAGCCATGTGGATTCAATACTTAGCCTTTTGCTTGGAGCCTGGTGATAAGCAAGCCATTTCTTCTGGATGCCAGCTTGGTTCTGAGTGTAGCTACAGTACATCTGTTCTCTGAGATCACAAGCAACTGAACTCTGACCTCTTCTCTTAGCCAGGAAATACTTTCCAGTTTGACTAGTTCCTGGGGGAGGGGTCTCTCTTGCTTTGTATATGCTGATCAGGTTCAGCCCTGAGAACTGCCAACTGTATCATTCATTGTTCTAACAAAGGGATTTTAGCTTTTATACATATAATCATATCTATCCGCTGCAATGTCCCACAACTTCACAAGTATCAAATTAATCTACACACCAATCTGCTTGTTTCAATATTAAACATGACGGGTGTATCTGGTTCTGTTCAAATAATACACATTCATGACATTAATTCATTAGCTAATTTTAAATCTCCATGATGTCTGGTGCTTGATATTATTATAATTATGTACTGTATGAAAGAAGTGTCAAATCCATCTCTGTGCCACGTCCGTGTAAATGCGTGTGTTACCATATATTGCTGTGCTCGCTACGCATATTTGCAAGTATAGCGACTTAAATGTGTGCAGTTTGTATGTTCTCTCTATGTAATATTTTTGACTTTGACAGTCCACCCTTTGGCAGTCACCAATAACTGCCACTATCTAAACAATTTAAGCAGAAAAATATATGTCATCATGTAAGTACATTTCTATGATTGGGTAAGGGAGGAGAGAAGAAGGTAGGAAAAAGGTATGACCTAGTGAAATAGTAAAAGTATGTATGTATGAATCCATGTTTGGGGGGTCATGTATCATAGTGCCGTACATGTTTTAAACCAAGCTTCGAGGTATTGCGAAGTATACATTTGAATTCCTTCTTATCCCGTATTAAGGGTCTGTGGATGGGCTGTCAAACTTTACCGAGCTCTTTTCGGCTTTTGGTTGCAACAAAATGGGGGAGCACATTTTAGTTGATGATACATGAATGGGGGGATATGTGAGTGCTGATATCTGTGCCTGTATTCCCTATCGACTATGTGTGTCATTACCTGAAGGTTGTAGAGATGAAGATAAAGAACAATTATGGAAAATGCAGTCATATTCTATGTGAGGTTAATGTACATTTGTTGATTGAAGTCTTGTCTTGATGTACATGTTGACTGCAGTCTTCTTTGGGCTTTTGTCAAAAGTGCGAGCAAAAGCTTTGTCAATGTCCATAGACTTACAAAAAGTGTTGGGCTAGCGTAATTTTAACGTTACTAGGGATAAGGGGGTCTATGGCATAGTCCATCTGTTGTCTGTGTACAAGGTTGTCAAAACTTCTTCTTTAGTCTATCTGCTGTCTGTATACACGGTCGTCAAATTCCTCTTCCAAGCGGGTCTTTTTACCTTGGAGAAAAACAAAGGAGAAACAGGTGAAAGAAACGGACCGTGGAATCACATTTTTATCACAACAGTGTCTCTATCGTTGGGTCATAACTCAAATCAATTTTGTTATGCGATACAGTCATTACCTCAGGCAGTACTTTTCCAATATAACATAATCCTTCTGAGTTTGGGGCAAGCCGCTCATACGCCTTTCTCCCGCATATGAAATATGCATCATCGGGGAGAACATATGGGACGGAGTAGGACATAACCATATTACACATTTTCCATATGAAATCTCCTAACCCTAATTCTCCCATCTGTCTAGTACACGCATCTGTTTGTATGATATGTGCACAGTATCCTGGTGATACCTCTCCAACTCTCATGATCCTACTTCCTAGGGTATACCTATATCGGAAAGATTTTCCACTACCGGCTATGTGGCGTATAAGCTCTGTATCTGTAGGCATTCTATCTGCTCTATATGAAAAGGTCATGGTTTGGTTATTCCATGACGCTTCCCAATTTCCCGGCTTTCGGGGATTGGAAATGTTAAAACATATTAGGGATCTATCTACATGATATTGGTGGAGCTTCAAACTAGGAGGACTGGAGATATTAAACCTCCTGTCCACCGGCCTCCCACCACTTAGCTCAAGTACCTCCCCTACCGTTAAAGGGAATGGTACTAAGCCTGATTTGCTATGGCCTTGGGGTACTTGAAAGCATACCCAACAATCTGTCTGATTTAACACTTTACCCACTAAGGAGTGATAGTCACTCAATGGGTGCCGGTCCATGTTAATGTTAAAACTGGACTGACATTTCTTGATGCACCCATCCTCTACTACACTGTCACAGAGTCTACAGATACAGTTCTCTTTTCAGCTAACAATCCTTCACAATGTTTACAAATAACATGGCTGCTAGATCGTTTCCGGTACTCGCCTTTGCTCAGTGATTGTGTTGTTATTGGAAATTTACACCTCAGTCTCAGTCATCAGAAACCCATTCTGGATCCTTTCTCGACCTCCATGGTACTCTCGCCGGAACAGACTGCTCGGGTCAACATCATGGTCAACAGGAAAATCCGGATCACAGTCTCTTGGGGCAAGTCCATCTTACAGGAGGAGAAAAGGAGAAATTTGTAATGGGGGTACAGGAAAACAGTTTGAGGGGGAGAGAAACTTGTTACGATAATTAGTTCTCTAGTCTTGTTGTTCTTCTTGTTCTGCTGTCATCTCAAAGGTGCTGTCTCTCAGTCTTCCAACCGAACACTCTGGTGATACAATATTTCTTCCAAACCAGCGATCTCTCTGTACGGAGCAAAAATCTTGCATTACCATTTGTCTAACTGATGGGTGACATACCATCTTTAAAACATGAAAACATGAGTGAGAAGAGAGAAAACAAAAAAACAAACAAAAGAGAGAGAGAACAATTCATATATATATATATATATATATATATATATATATATTACATAAACCAACAATAAACAACAACAGGGAAAAAAACTTTTCAAACATTTTTCAGGAGAGAAAAAAAAACATTGTCAGATCTGCCGTTCATCATCAGGCTGTCATATCTACATGTCCAATGGTATCCTTGCGCAGTCCCTCCCACCAGCACCTCCATACTCCACCCTTTGTATCTGGCCAGGATACATTGATGCGGGTAGGTCATGCTGGGGTTTGGTAGACTTCTGCAAAGACCAAGTAGCTATGCAATGTTTGAGTCCTACCAATAATCGTCAGAGATGGGGAGAGAAAAAAACATTTCACAGATACATTTACAACGTTTCACCCGGTCATTCCTGTGTCTTCAGGGAATGACCTCCCACTTTATTAACTATAACCTCAGGCTTACCATCAGTCTTAATGATCACCTTTCCTGATTGCAACTTATAGGTGTAACTCAAATTTTTTTTACATATGTGGTATCTGATTACGATTTTGTGTATCATAACTCTGCTCATGTTCTTGTCTAGGGGGTCTGACTTTATGTGGGCTGTTACAGTTATTGGCATAATGCCCTTCTCTTTTACAAAGATAACAAACCCTGGGCTTCTTCCAAGTGTCAGTGACCTGAGGTTTTGGTTGATTTGATGCCTCCTCAAACGCTTGGATGCTCATCACCATCAACCGCTTTCCCTGTACCTCCCTGATTCCATGGATATCATGGTTATGTTGTTGTCTAGGGGGTTGATATGATTTTTGTATTTTTCTTGATCTACAATCTCTTGCAAAGTGTCCCTCTTTATGACAATTGTAACAGACTTCCACATTTGAATTTCTCGCAGTGGTGTGGGGCTTATGCTGGAGTGGTCTTGTGGTTAGGGCCTGTATACTTGCGGCCATTAACTTATCACTTTGGGACTCCCTGTATCTGGTGATATTCTGATCATGATCAATAGCGGCCTCTCTTAATGCGGCCACCGAGATATTTCTCCAGTTTGGGTTGGTGGTCTGTATCCTAGTTCTCAATACCTCCTTTAAACCATTCATTAATACCTTAACCGCTATTTCTCTATGCTGTGCATTAGTTTTGATGTCTGTGATCCCAGTGTTTCTAGCCATTACTTGCAGTGCTCGATTTAAATAATTAGAAATACTTTCCCCTTCGTTTTGTCTTATGGAGAAAATTTCATTCCACTTGACAACGGCAGGGAAATATACTTCTAAATGTCGGTTAATCTGCTTAATACATTCCTGATTGTGTTCCTCCGTTTGAGGTACTTCTGTGTCTAATTGACAATCAGTAATAAATTTCGCAGGGTCAACACTGGAGGGCAAACATGCCCTCAGCACTGTCCGCCAATCTTTGTTGGTGGGTTCTGTGGCGTTTCCTAGTTCTTTAATAAACCTTTGACATGCGACTAGATTTTTCCTAGGATCAGGAAATTCAGACATAATTGATCTCAATTCGGTCCGGGACCAGAGACAGCGCATTGCACTGTCCCCGACGGGAATGATTCCCTGATCGTCAGTCTTCCCATTGGGGACTGTGATCACCCTGACAGGATCAAATTCAACTACATCATCTTGTGTTGGTCTTACAATATGGGGTACATTTGTTTGTGCGTGACATAAAACATTGTACGTACCTGTGGACACGACCTCACCTGACCCTCCGTTAGGGGGTTTGATTATTGCCTTTACCGATTTGGTCGTGTCCACCTGGATGTCTTGTGTGATGGCTGCTGGTAAAGGTGCCGACATCGTGCTGGGCTCACTTTCTTGCTTGTAGTCCTGAGGGAAGTTTGACATGGGGTGCGACTTGCACAGGTTAACATTTGTAATTTTTACACTTTCATTTTTATAAACATTATTACATTTGTTACTTTCATTCTTAATACAGTTACTAAGTGCATTTTTATCGTACAACAATGTGCCTTTCTCCGCAACCATAATCCTCTCCATTGCCATGTCTCTCCTCCTAAGATGAGAGTCAGATATGTCAGTTAAACTTCTTTGCATTTCACTTTCCTGTTGCCACAATTTTAAATAGTCATAGGGGTAAATTTACTAAGATTCGTAATTCTCCCGATTTGGTGGGAGAATAATCACGAATGACATCGAAAGTGTAAAACTGCAACTTTTTGAATTTGTTACGATGGATTTACTAAGCTGCCGTATTTTGCCTTTTCGGGTTTTCCGATGTCGATGTCATTCGTTTTTTTTTTTCAGTTTTTTACGGCAGTGATTAGCAAAACACTGCCGACTTTTTTACAATGAATCTCGGCCGGATCTGTGTGATCCGTGCTGGGGTTCATTTTTTTTTTTTTTAAATTAAACACTGTAAAATCCCCAAAAAAAATTGCGTGGGGTCCCCTCTCCTAAGCATAACCAGCCTCGGGCTCTTTGAGCCGATCCTGGTTGCAGAAATATGGGGAAAAAATTGACAGGGGTTCCCCCATATTTAAGCAACCAGCATCGGGCTCTGCGCCTGATCCTGGTTCCAAAAATACGGGGGACAAAAAGAGTAGGGGTCCCCCGTATTTTTAAAACCAGCACCGGGCTCCACTAGCTGGACAGATAATGCCACAGCCGGGGGTCACTTTGATATAGTGCCCTGCGGCCGTGACATCAAAAATCCAACTAGTCACCCCTGGCCGGGGTACCCTGGGGGAGTGGGGACCCCTTCAATCAAGGGGTCCCCCCCCAGCCACCCAAGGGCCAGGGGTGAAGCCCGAGGCTGTCCCCCCCATCCAATGGGCTGCGGATGGGGAGGCTGATAGCCTTTTGTGATAATGAAAAGATATTGTTTTTAGTAGCAGTACTACAAGGCCCAGCAAGCCTCCCCCGCATGCTGGTACTTGGAGAACCACAAGTACCAGCATGCGACGGAAAAACGGGCCCGCTGGTACCTGTAGTACTACTACTAAAAAAATACCCAAAAAAAGACAAGACACACACACCGTGAAAGTAAAGATTTATTACATACATGCACACAAACATACATACATACTTACCTTATGTTCACACGCAGGTCGGTCCTCTTCTCCAGTAGAATCCAAGGGGTACCTGTTGAATAAATTCTACTCACCAGATCGCGGGTCCCAGGGTCCTCGGGGCATCCATTTGTAATCCACGTACTTGCATAAAATAAGAAAACGGAAAGCCGAGCCACGAACTGAAAGGGGCCCCATGTTTTCACATGGGACTCCTTTCCCCGAATGCCAGAAACCCACTCTGACTGATGTCTAAGTGGGTTTCTTCAGCCAATCAGGGAGTGCTACGTTGTAGCACTCTCCTGATCGGCTGTGTGCTCCAGTACTGAGTGACAGGCGGCACACGGCAGTGTTACAATGTAGCGCCTATGCGCTCCATTGTAACCAATGGTGGGAACTTTCTGCCCTGCGGTTGACCTAAAGTGACGTCACCGCTGAGCAGAAAGTTCCCACCATTGGTTACAATGGAGCGCATAGGCGCTACATTGTAACACTGCCGTGTGCCGCCTGTCACTCAGTACAGGAGCACACAGCCGATCAGGAGAGTGCTACAACGTAGCACTCCCTGATTGGCTGAAGAAACCCACTTAGACATCAGTCAGAGTGGGTTTCTGGCATTCGGGGGAAAGGAGTCCCATGTGAAAACATGGGGCCCCTTTCAGTTCGTGGCTCGGCTTTCCGTTTTCTTATTTTATGCAAGTACGTGGATTACAAATGGATGCCCCGAGGACCCTGGGACCCGCGATCTGGTGAGTAGAATTTATTCAACAGGTACCCCTTGGATTCTACTGGAGAAGAGGACCGACCTGCGTGTGAACATAAGGTAAGTATGTATGTATGTTTGTGTGCATGTATGTAATAAATCTTTACTTTCACGGTGTGTGTCTTGTCTTTTTTTGGGTATTTTTTTAGTAGTAGTACTACAGGTACCAGCGGGCCCGTTTTTCCGTCGCATGCTGGTACTTGTGGTTCTCCAAGTACCAGCATGCGGGGGAGGCTTGCTGGGCCTTGTAGTACTGCTACTAAAAACAATATCTTTTCATTATCACAAAAGGCTATCAGCCTCCCCATCCGCAGCCCATTGGATGGGGGGGGGACAGCCTCGGGCTTCACCCCTGGCCCTTGGGTGGCTGAGGGGGGGGGGACCCCTTGATTGAAGGGGTCCCCACTCCCCCAGGGTACCCCGGCCAGGGGTGACTAGTTGGATTTTTGATGCCACGGCCGCAGGGCACTATATCAAAGTGACCCCCGGCTGTGGCATTATCTGTCCAGCTAGTGGAGCCCGGTGCTGGTTTTAAAAATACGGGGGACCCCTACTCTTTTTGTCCCCCGTATTTTTGGAACCAGGACCAGGCGCAGAGCCCGATGCTGGTTGCTTAAATATGGGGGAACCCCTGTCAATTTTTTCCCCATATTTCTGCAACCAGGATCGGCTCAAAGAGCCCGAGGCTGGTTATGCTTAGGAGGGGGGACCCCACGCAATTTTTTTCAATAAAATAACAACTTTCCCACCCCTTCCCACTGATATACATGCACGGATCTCATGGATCCCTGCATGCCTATCCAATCACGGAAAAAAAAAGCAGGTCTGTTTTTTTTAGCACTTTTTTACGAGTTGTAATTTTTCACGGCAGTGTTTTTTTTTTTTTTGCTTTGCACTTCTTAGTAAATTACCGAGATTCATACTTAAACAGCCGCGTTTTGACCGATGGTGTATTCATTCGTAATTTTTTTCTTGGACTTGCAAAAAATTACGAATGCCCTCATCACTGCCGTGATTATTGCTTAGTAAATTACCGAGATGACACTTTGATGAAAAAACGGCATCTCGGTCAAAATCGGGACCTTAGTAAATTTACCCCATAATGTTTGATCCGTCTCTTTGCTGATTTAATGAGACCTATCCTTCTCCTTAGATTTTGTAACACATCTGGGCTAAAGCTACCTACCCGGGGAAACTTCTCCCCGTCATGCACAGTCATTCTTTCCCATTCATCACATAAAACCTGTGTGTGTGAACCGTATTTTTCACACATTACATACCTTGCCGACCCGATTGGCCGGTTTATTGAGTCAACCCGAACCGAGGTTGATCGCCCCCTACCTGAACAACTGGCCCCCATAACTTGCAGGTGTTGCTTTCACTACCTCTGACCTTCAAATCAGGGTCTTCAGCGAACCCTTACAAAAACCAAGATGTCCGGGGCAGGCCGGCGGCGAAGTTTACCGAGTACTCCACTCACTCCTCGCCCACGTTGGTCAGTACTGCAATCACTGTATCCAGAGCTGTTGTACCCAACCTAGGGCCCCTATGAACCTTTACTTACTGGGGCGTGTTGGACCTACCAGTCCCCAGCAAGTATCGGTTGTTGGATAGTTCCCGAGTGACCAGCGAACCTCCCTTAAAATAAAAAAAATTACACAAATCACGTTAGAGTGTACAAATAGCGTTTATGACCCCTCTAGCGTACGCAAATGATACTGGGTCAAATTACTAACGCACACAATTACGTGCGGTACAATCGTTCGGCACATAAGCAACTAATCTTATGTGCGGAGCGACCAGTGGAATCGAAAATTGCGGCTGCGAATTCCTTCAGCCAGAGCTTTAATGGCCTATATGGGTTCTGCACCAACCCCCTGGGTTGTGCTCCTTTCTCTATAGCGGACTTCTTAGTCTGCTGTACCTGGACCTCCTGGTCTGTTCCGGACCTCCTGGTCTGTGCTACAGTAGACCTCCTGGTCTGCTATACTCTAATGCTCAAATTTATGTTTAACAAGGGATGCCTCCCCAGCCACCATGCACGTCACTTACATGTATGTACCTCACGAGAACTCGACTTCTTGTGGTTCAACCCAAAAATTGTAAAAACATATATATACAAACACTCACTCACCACATGTACACTTTACTTTTGTTTCTATTTCTGCGCAGAAATTTCTTTCCTTTAGACCAGATGAGTCGTAAATTTAGAGAAGGATCTATTAGTTTAAATTTCGGACACTAAAATTGACTTGCGCTATTTATCGCGTTGCCACCTTTTCGCCTGTTAAAATAATACTATAGTGTGATTTGAGTTACGTGGGCGTACCCAGACGCTCCGTTGCGTAATATACGCTGCGTGCGTCGGCCTTTACGTTGCGTACACTAGTCTAACCCTTTTGTTAGAAACACGTGTATGCCAGCCAGATATGTCCACAGAAATACAATTAACACGTTTATCAATGTAGATGGTCTTCAATCATCTACCGAGCACCACCCAGGTCTTTCCTTGTATCTTAGGCAAAGCTGTGTGCGTGCTTTACAAATTACCCCTTAATGTATTACTTTTACTCTTTAACTTCTAATAGCAACAAATCTTTCTTAGCACGTTATCAATGCAAATGGCAAACAGGAAGGTGAGATGTGAAAACTACACAAATGAACATGCAATTCTAAATTTAATCTAATAACATACATTGATGTAAGCACACGCATATAGATATTACATATAAGTACCAATCACTATTACTTATGATTGACTATGATATAGATTAAATGAATGCATAAAAAAAAACTCATTAAATGATGATTTCTTTTTTGACAATGGATGGCTGATTATTTCCTGAGTCAACTGAAAATCAGCCGCTTAGGAGAAAATAAATAAAAATGTGACCTTCCCAAAATGGCCGCTGCTCCTCCCCCTTTCACCTCCATGAGGGCCACACAAAATGGTGGACAGACCATGCTGCTTCTTGTCACAAAGAAAGTCATCATTCAAACTCCTAAAGTTATCACGCTATGCAGAGCGATTAAAAATAATTTTAAACCTATTTAAACAGACAAACCATCCAATCTGCGTGTGTAGTTGGCACCAAATAGAAATAAAAAAACAGATTTTTCAAAGACAATAACGTACTGTTCTTACCTTCCAGTTCCCGAATTCCCTCAGCACTCCTTACTAAGTGAAGCAGGCGCTTATCTGGTCAGCACTGCGAGGGATAGCACCTTCCCGCCTTTTGCTGATCGATAATGTCTGCTAAAGTTACCTAGTGCAGATATGTGAAGACCGGAGGAGAGCCCCCAATTGACAATGTCTATAATATTTGTCCTATTAAAAACACGTTAAAGGTTAAAGAACACAGTACGCAATTGGCGCAAAAAGTACCGCAAGGGTACGCCCTTAACTATACCTTAAGGAATGTACTTATACTGTAAACATTTGTGCAGTGATAATGTGTAGATGTAATGCAGTGTAACCTTGTTAGCTTAAAAGCTGTATGAGCGACTATGACGCTCTGAGAACCCCTTAGTAATACAATAATCAACCAAATACCGGTCTAAGGTTCTAACGCCTTTAGTGAGAGAATGAACGTTCAAAAAGAATAATACAATACAAGCTATACACTACCAAAATAACATAAAATATCTAACCAAGTAACTAACATATAATACAATAAAGACACAAGTATGTTTAAGGGGAAGGAGAGAGAGAGAGAGAGAGAGAGAGAGAGAGAGAGAGAATGGCTTACAATAACAATAAAGGCAATATGGTTGCAGAGAAACTTACACATGTGAGAAACAATCGCTGCGCAGTTAGTCAATGCTGAGAATCTTTGTGGAGAGAATACTTGAGCTTACCCATACTGGCTGTCCCTATATACACAACCCTACAATACCGCATGGGACAGAAGCTAGACTCCATTTTGGGAAAACTCCCATGATTCCAAAGACTGCAACACATGGTTCAAAGGGGGAGGAGAAAACACCCAGCAGCAGCCATTTTCTACAAACCAACTAATCTTATTCCACATTCCAATCCAACTAATTATATTCCACATTCCAATCCAACTTCCTAGAACCATCTTATTCAATTTCACATTCCAAACAAACTCAGTATCTCAATAACCTGAGCATATGGTATGCTGGCTATGCTATATGAATCATCACAAGACCAGATCACAATGTAACCACACATATCAGCCTGCCATTGCTACAAGCACATGACTACAGTAACAAAAGGAAGTATGTTTTGACTGCAAGCCTTCAGCAAGATGCATCATGTAAAACTACTATAATCTGTTATAAATCACCATCCATAAATGTATACCAGGAATGCTATGCTACAGATTGTCTACTGTTCCAATTCATTACAGATTTCATAGAGTATTATCACCAACACATAACAATCACACAACTGCACA
Organism: Pseudophryne corroboree; assembly: GCF_028390025.1. NCBI lineage: Eukaryota > Metazoa > Chordata > Amphibia > Anura > Myobatrachidae > Pseudophryne > Pseudophryne corroboree. Next base: position 578,879,033 of record NC_086449.1, read on the forward strand.
AGCCTCATTAACCTTAAGCCATTTGTATCTCCACTAACTATTCAATACCAATCATTTCACAACTACTTTAAACTATTCTATGCCAATCAGCCATGTGGATTCAATACTTAGCCTTTCGCTTGGAGCCTGGTGATAAGCAAGCCATTTCTTCTGGATGCCAGCTTGGTTCTGAGTGTAGCTACAGTACATCTGTTCTCTGAGATCACAAGCAACTGAACTCTGACCTCTTCTCTTAGCCAGGAAATACTTTCCAGTTTGACTAGTTCCTGGGGGAGGGGTCTCTCTTGCTTTGTATATGCTGATCAGGTTCAGCCCTGAGAACTGCCAACTGTATCATTCATTGTTCTAACAAAGGGATTTTAGCTTTTATACATATAATCATATCTATCCGCTGCAATGTCCCACAACTTCACAACAAGTATCAAATTAATCTACACACCAATCTGCTTGTTTCAATATTAAACATGACTGGTGTATCTGGTTCTGTTCAAATAATACACATTCATGACATTAATTCATTAGCTAATTTTAAATCTCCATGATGTCTGGTGCTTGATATTATTATAATTATGTACTGTATGAAATAAGTGTCGAATCCATCTCTGTGCCACGTCCGTGTAAATGCGTGTGTTACCATATATTGCTGTGCTCGCTACGCATATTTGCAAGTATAGCGACTTAAATGTGTGCAGTTTGTATGTTCTCTCTATGTAATATTTTTGACTTTGACAATACATACATACATACATACATACACAATCACACATAAACTTTAACCTTACATATTTATACAGTACATACCAGGCAGGGGCTTAGAGAGCAGGCGGGCGGCACTATGAGGATGGAGGGAGCTGCTGTGGTGGAGTATATGCAGCCAGCAGCTCCCCACAGACTTTCTCTTTGCAGAGAGCTACGGAGCTCTCTGATACGGCAGCTCTGCGATCGCGAATGCGGTCACAGCTTTTATTGAGATCGACACACAGCTGTCTCCATCTCTAAAATTAAATGTTCGGCTCAGGGGGGGTTTCCAGGTACTTGGAAACCCCCCCTGCGTGCGCCACTGCCTACGGTATTATTAACCTCAATAACATTAATTTCCACTCATTTCTAGTATATTCTGAACACCTCACAATATTTTTTATAGGCCTAAAAGTTGCACAGAGGTCGCCGTATGACTAAGCTAAGCGACACAAGTGTGTGGCACAAACACTTGGCCCATCTAGCAGTGGCACTGCAGTTGCAGACAGGATGGCACTTAAAAAAACTAGTCCCCAAACAGCATATCATGCAAAGAAGAAAAAGAGGTGCAATGAGGTAGCTGTATGACTAAGCTAAGCGATACAAGTGTGCGGCACAAACAACATGGGACGTGCCTGAAATTTGCCCGCATAATATTGGTGGCATAATATTGGTGGCACAGGATAGCGTACCCCTAAACCAAACGCGCGCACACACACACACACACACACACACACACACACACACACACACACATACACACACACACAGCAAAGCCTGTAAAATTAAGTTGGCTAATAATAACCCTTTTATTTGAAGCTATTATAATAATACTAGGTGATTCATCACCCCCTATGGGCGCTCTTCACACCGTCGTAAGGGGCTACGGCCCCTTAACCCTTGCACACCCTTGTGGCGTGCAATATTTTTATTATATGGGAGTATTACCTTCAATCATAATTGTGTGAGTGGTTAAATATTGCATGGACAAAGGGCGTGCAATGGTTAAAGGGTCGAAGCCCCTCGCAATGGCGTGAACAGCGCACGCAGGGCCTGATGAATCACCTAGTAGGTGCTTTGGTTGGGGGAGTGGTGGGTGCGGGGGAGACGCGGATGGGATCCGGGGGTGCCACGGGAGGGGGAGGGGCGGTTGCGGTGGTGCCGCAGGTGGGGGAGGGGCTGGTGCGGTGGTGCCGCAGGTGGGGGTCCGGAGCCACCGCTGGTGGGGGAGGAGCAGTTTGGGGGGTGCCCTGGGTGGGGGAGGGGCAAATGCGGTGGTGCAGCGGGAGGGGCAGGTGCGGGGTTGCTGCGGGTGGGGGAGGGGGTCTGGAGCTACTGCTGGTGCTGGAAGGGGTGTGGAGGTGCCGCGGATGGGGCCCAGTGGTACTATGAGTGGGGGAGGGGCGGGTAATGCTTATCCTACTTCTCCTGTCAGCCGCTAAGCTGCTGTCCTCCCTTTGGCAGTGGCTCTCCCGGAGACTCGCACAGCAGCCAGTCACTATTGTTATCGCCGGTGTCCCAACACACTGCATTACAGGGAAGAAGATGCACTCAATAAACTACAGCTCCCAGAAGCCCTATGGGCCGGCGCCAAGTGCTGCTGGGAGCTGTAGTTTATTTAGTGCATCTACTTCCCTGTAATGTGGCGCGTTGGGACACTGGTGATAACAATAGTGACTGGCTGGCAGAACTGAGTGACTGGCTGAATCAATGTAAAAGGTGAGAGTGCTGTGCAGTGTCAGTGACACTGCACACAGGCACGGTGCTAGCCGCTCAGCAAAGGGAGGCAGTGCAGGGAGGCACCAGGAAGGAGAGGCGCTCTCCCTGCTCTGCATCCCTGTGCTGAGCTGCTGCTGCTATCCCTGCTGCTGCTGCTGCTGGCTGCTGTCACACATGCAGTGGCGCCAGCAGCACAAAACCTCCTCTCCCCCTCGGCGCCGGCAGCACAAAGCCTCCTCTCTCCCCCTGCTCCCTTGTGTGACATTCAGTGGCTGGGCGGGAGCCAAAGGGGCAGAGCTAGATGGGAATAAGGAGTGGAGCTAGACGGGACCATGCTGCAGGAGGAGGATGAGCTGCTACAGCTTCGGCCAGCCAGACTTCATTAGGTAAGTGTCTGGAAAGAGAGTGAGTGTGTGTCTGTATATAAAGTATCTGTGTATACTGTATATATGTGTGACTGTGTATGTGTGTAATGTATGTACAGTGTGTGTGTGTGTGTGTGTGTGTGTGTGTGTGTGTGTGTGTTTGTGTATATATATATATATATATATATGTGTGTGTCTCTGTTGTGTGTGTATGTGTGAATGCGGCATAATGTGTGTAAGCGTCACTGGTACAGTAGGTGTTACATGTGTAAGCAGCACTGGTACAGGGGCATTACGTGTGTAAGCGGCACTGGTACAGGGGGCATTACGTTTGTAAGTGGCACTGGTACAGGGGGCATTACGTGTGTAAGCGGCATTGCTACAGGGGACGTTACGTGTGTAAGCGGCATTGCTACAGGGGGCATTACGTGTGTAAGCGGCACTGGTACAGGGGGCATTACGCGTGTAAGCGGCACTGGTACAGGGGGCATTACGCATGTAAGCGGCACTGGTACAGGGGGCGTTACATGTGTAAGCGGCACTGGTACAGGGGGCGTTACGTGTGTCAGTGGCACTGGTACAAGGGGCATTACGTGTGTAAGCATCACTGGTACAGGGGGCGTTATGTGTCTAAGCGGCACAGATACAGGGGTGTTACATGTCTAAGCGTTATTGGTACAGAGGGCATTACGTGTCTAAGCGGCACTGGTACAGAGGGCGTTACGTCTGTAAGCATCACTGCTACGGGGGATGTTACGTGTGTAAGCATTACTGCTACAGGGGGTGTTACGTGTGTAAGGGTCACAGGTACAGGGGGTCGTTACGTGTGTAAGCGTCACTGGTACAGGGGGCGTTACGTGTGTAAGCATCAATGGTACAGGGGGCATTACGTGTGTAAGCGTAACTGGTACAGGGAGCGTTACGTGTGTAAGCGTCACTGCTACAGGGGGTGTTACTTGTGTATGGTCACTGGTACAGGGGGGCGTTACATGTGTAAGCGTCACTGGTACAGGGGGCGTTACATGTGTAAGTGTCTCTACTACAGGGGGTATTATGTGCGCTGTGCCTTTGTAAAGTATGCGAGGGTGCAAATTTATAGTTTGCAGGGGGGCGCCGACCACTCTAGCACCGGCCCAGGCTGCACACCCACTGCACTGTACAGCACTGTCACCTTTTACATTGATTCAGCATCCAGACATTACCCACCACGATATCACCCACTCTACCCGTTACATTAGCCATCTCGGGGCTTCCAGGCTGGCAGCCTTGGTGCTGTGTTGCGGAGTCAGGGCCTCTGGGGATCTGGGTGCGGCTGTGGCGGGGAGGCAGTTCTGTGACATCATGCGCAGAGGAGGCTCCGGGGATCAGAGAGTATGCGCGCAGGGAGGGCTATGAAAGCCTTCTGCTGCGCCGCTTTCATACACATCTATGCCGGTGGCCTGCAGAAGCTTTTGTTCCACCTGCACCGCGGCTATGGAGTGGGGATTATTGATGCTGGAGGGGGCAGGTGGACTGGCAGCAGGACATGGGCCCTCATTCCGAGTTGATCGCTCGCAAGCTGCTTTTAGCAGCAGTCCAAACGCTAAGTCGCCGCCTCTGGGAGTGTATCTTAGCTTAGCAGAAGCGAACAAAAGGTTAGCAGTTCTGCTACTAAAAAATTTCATGCAGTTTCAGAGTGGCTCGATACTTACTCCTACCTTGCAATCGCTGCAGAATGTTTAGTTCCTGGTTTGACGTCACAAACACGCCCTGTGTTCGGCCAGCCACTCCCCCGTTTCCCCAACCACTCCTGCGTTTTTGCCTGGCACGCCTGCGTTTTTTAGCACACTCCCTGGAAACGCTGAGTTGCCGCCCAGAAACACCCACTTCCTGTCAATCAAACAACGAACACTCGAGCGACTGAAAAACGTTGCCCGAGCTTGTGTAAAACTACAAAGTTTTGTGTGAAAGTACTTAGCGCATGCGCGCTGCGTACCATGCGCATGCGCAGAATTGCCTATTTTCCACCTGATCGCTGCGCTGTGAATATCAACTTGGAATGAGGGCCATAGGACGCTGCAGTAAAAGGATGTTTTTTTCCCCCCTATCTACAGCACAGAGACTTGCTGCAGGTGCAGTGACACACCCTCCAGCTGCACCTTTTTGGCAGGTACAGTCCCCTTTTTTTATGGTCTATACCGATTTTTAACTCTCCAAGCTTCCATTGAAAGTATAGGAAAAGGGGCGTGGCCACGCAGCTGTACCCGTGGCCACACCCCCTTTTCGAATTTGTATACATTTTTATGTGTAAATTGTTGGAGGGTATGTTGCTGCAGATGCAGTGGGCCTATTTTGGGGTGTGGGCTGGAGCTGCAGCTCCATCAATCCCATTGCTAATCCTGCTCTGTGAAAACACAGCAGGCAAAGGGCAGAGCCTCCCATTGTATGTAACCTGGGTGGGAGAGCGTTTCTCGCCCAATCAGCTGTGGACTGGGTGTGATAGACCTGCCACTAACCCAATGAGAGATGCGTTATACACACAGACACAAAGTCACAGATCTGGGCTATTATATAGGAGATGCAGCACAAGCGAGCATACCCCTACACCACACAGGGCAAACCCTGTAAAAATTATTTGGATAATAATATAAGTCATGTATATAACCCTTTTATTTGGAGTAAATAATATACAGCACAGGACACCATCACTGGACTGATGCAGCACAAGACAGCACCACTGGACTGATGCAGCACAAGACAGCACCACTGGACTGGACTTATACGGCAGTACCCCTGGAGTTGTATGGCAGTGTCAGACAGGATGGCACTTTAAAAAACTAGTCCCCAAACAGCACATGATGCAAAGAAGACAAAGAGGTGCAAGATGGAATTGTCCTTGTGCCCTCCCACCCACCATTATGTTGTATAAACAGGACATGCACACTTTAACAAACCCATCATTTCAATTATAGGGTCTGCCACACGACTGTGGCTGAAATGACTGGTTTGTTTGGGCCCCCACCAAAAAAGAAGCAATCAATCTCTCCTTGCACAAACTGGCTCTACAGAGGCAAGATGTCTACCTCCTCATCATCCTCTGATTCCTCACCCCTTTCACTGTGTACATCCTCCTCCTCACAGAGTATTAATTTGTCTCCACTGGAATCCACCATCACAGGTCCCTGTGTACTTTCTGGAGGCAATTGCTGGTAAAGGTCTTCAAGGAGGAATTTATAATTCATTTTGATGAACATCATCTTCTCCACATTTTGTGGAAGTAACCTCCTACGCCGATCGCTGACAAGGTTACCAGCTGCACTAAACATTCTTTCAGAGTACACATTGAAGGGGGTGCAACTTAGGTAAAATAAAGCCAGTTTGTGCTAGGGTATCCAAATTGCCTCTTTTTCCTGCCAGTATACGTACGGACTGTCTGACATGCCTACTTGGATGCTGTCACTCATATAATCGTCCACCATTCTTTCAATGGTGACAGAATCATTAGCAGTGACAGTAGATATGTCAGTAATCGTTGGCAGGTCCTTCAGTCTGGACCAGATGTCAGCACTTGCTCCTGACTGCCCTGCATCACCACCAGCGGGTGAGCTAGGAAATCTTATACTTTTCCTCGTAGCCCCAGTTGCGGGAGAAAGTGGAGGAGCATGTTCCGCTTGAGTTGACAATTTTCTCACCAGCAGGTATTTGAACCTCTGCGGGCCTGTGTCTGCCAGAAAGAGAGATACAATGTAGGCTTTAAACTTAGGATCGAGCACGGTGGCCAAAATGTAGTGCTCTGATTTTAACAGACTGACCACCCTTGAATCCTGGCAAAGCGAATGAAGGGTTCCATCCACAAGTCTTACATACTTTGCGGAATCACTCCGTCTTAGCTCCTCCTTCAATTTCTCCAGCTGCTTCTGCAAAAGCCCGATAAGGGGAATGACCTGACTCAAGCTGGCAGTGTCTGAACTGACTTGATGTGTGGAAAGTTCAAAGGGTTGGAGAACCTTGCACAAGACGAAAATCATTCTTCACTGCGCTTGAGTCGGGTGCATTCCCCCTCCTTTGCCTATATCATAGGTGGATGTATAGGCTTGAATGGCCTTTTGCTGCTCCTCCATACTCTGAAGCATATAGAGTATTGAATTCCATCTAGTTACTACCTCTTGCTTCAGGTGATGGCAGGGCAGGTTCAGGTGTGTTTGATGGCGCTCCAGTCTTCGGCACACGGTAGCTGAATGCCGAAAGTGGCACGGATTTTTTCGGGCCACCGACAGCATAACCTGCACGCCCCTGTCATTTTTAAAAAAATTCTGCACCACCAAATTAATTGTATGTGCTGGAATTTGCCCAGATGTAATGCACGCACAATATTGGTGGCGTTGTCCGATATCACAAATTCCCAGGAGAGTCTAATTGAGGTAAGCCATTGTGCAATGATGTCCCTCCATTTCCGTAAGAGTTTGTCTGCGGTGTGCCTCTTGCAGAAAGTGGTGATACATAGCATAGCCTGCCTAGGTACGAGTTGGCGTTTGCGAGATGCTGCTACTGCACTGCTGCTGTTGTTGCTGCGGGAGGCAATACATCTACCCAGTGGGCTGTCACAGTAATATAGTCCTTAGTCTGCCCTGTTCCACTTGTCCACATGTCTGTGGTTAAGTGGACAGTGGGTACAAATGCATTTTGTGGGACACTGAGGACACTTTTTCTCACATCTCTGTACATGCTCGGTATCGCCTGTCTAGAGAAGTGGAACCTAGATGGGATTTGATACCGGGTACACAGTACCTCAAACAATTCTCTAAGTCCCACTGAACTAATGGCAGATACCGGACGCACGTCTAACACCAACATAGCTGTCAAGGCCTCAGTTATCTGCTTTGCAAAGGATGACTGCTGTCATATTTCATCTTCCTCACAAAGGACTGTTGGACAGTTAATTGCTTACTGGAAGTAGTACAAGTGGTCTTCCGACTTCCCCTCTGGGATGACGATCGACTCCCAGCAGCAACAACAGCAGCAGCAGCAACAGCAGGCGTACCACTGAAGGATCCTCCGGAGGAATCCCGGTTAGGAGAGGACTCCTCATTTTTGCCAGTGACATGGCCTGCAGGACTACTGATGTTCCTGACTGAGGAGGAAGTTGACGTTGAGGGAGTTGGTGGTGTGGCTTGCAGGAGCTTGGGTACAAGAGGTAGAAGGGATTTAGGTGTCAGTGGACTGCTTACGCTGTTACCTATTGTTTCACAACTTGACAATGACTTCTGATGAATGCGCTGCAGGTGACGTATAAGGGAGGATGTTCCCAGGTGGTTAACATCCTTTCCCTTACTTATTACAGATTGACAGAGGCAACACACAGCTTGACACCTGTTGTCCGGATTTGTGGCTAAATAATTCCCCACCGAAGAGGTGGCTTCTTTGGTATTTTGCCCAGGCATCACTATGGGCTTCTTCATCCTACGAACAACAGGTGTCTCCCCCGGTGCCTGATTTAAATAAACAATATCATCATCATCATCATCAGAATCCTCATAGTCAACTTCCTCCTCAGCGCCAGCAACACCCATATCCTTATCCTGGTGTACTTCAACAGTGACATCTTCAATTTGAATATCAGAAACTGGACTGTGGGTGCTCCTTACAGCACTTGCAGGGGATCTTTAAATGGTATTGGGTGGGGGTTTTTAGGAATCTGCACTGGTCCAGATTGTACAAACATTTGAATTCAATTGATATCAATCATATGTAACAAAATATATTCAAACCAACATGAAGCTACTGACTTCGCCTATTGAGGCTTTTAAAGTAGACTAAGGTTGGTGGTGCTCCCAGACATCAGTTCCAAAACAAACTGTAGAGAGGTTTGCGCAAGAGGCAAAAAAAGGGGGACTATTGATAATGTCTCTCAGGGGCACACTTGATTCAGTATATTGAAAAGATAGAATTTGGTAATGTGTGGGTAGGAAAAGATAAAACTTAACTTTTAATCACAGACGAAAGGATACTAAAAATATTGCTGTAAATCAGCAATATAGTTAAAACAAGTATTAAACAAAAATATTGTTGACGATACAGTTTGTAACTCACTTGTATAAAGAGGGTGACAGAAAGTTTCTCTGTAAACCCCCTGATTAGTAGTGAGTATTAATGTTTGACGTTTAGTCAAAAAGCGAAAATATAAATATTCCTGTTATCTCTATCATACTATGAAGTTATATAATGTGTATATTCATATGAGAGATAATGGAAAGCCGGCTTATATAAAATCTGGACTCCCGGAAGTGGGTTAACTGCGGTAATGGAGTACAAGGCTCGAATGGAATTAAATTTGCTGATCAGCAGAAGGTGTATTCCTTGGTGCTACAGTACCCGGTATTCCCAGAGGGTCACCCTTTCTGGTACTAACCTGGCCCAATGCTGCTTGGCTTCCAAGATCAGACGAGATCGGGCATGTCCAGCATGGTATGACTGTAGAAAGTCAGGTCAGTGCCTATCTGCTGGGGGGATGGCTAGTACTTGAGCTATTGAGGACAGATTGGTCCAATGGATGGCGTTGTCGAAAGCCAAATATTTGCCCAAGAGGCAGCTTGAGCAAAAGACCACCACTATATTATTGAAAATAAATGGTGCAGAATGATTTGTTTCTTTTATGGGAATTCCCCCACAAAGGAATTACGGTAAGAACAAATGCCAAATTTCCCACAAAGAAAATGTGGTGTGGCAATAAACAAGGTGATATGTCTTAATTGATGGGATATTTCTTTGAAATGGAAGGTGCCGTAAAGATTCACCTTTACGTTAATTTCCAAAATTAAACTGGATATATCAGAAAAACAATAACTCAGGAAATAATTCCGGAAATAATTATACACATTGAATATATCATTGTAATAATACAGCCTGAGTGGATAGTACGGAAATATCAGAATTGCAAAAGTTTCCAGCAATAGTGCCCAAATGCTATATGCTGAGAAATAACATTTGACATAGGATCCAGCACATAAGCTGCCCAAGCCGCTATCTGTCTGCTTGCAGGGAAAACAATTGTGTTACAATAATTGTCACAGAAGAAATTACTGAATATATTGCGACAATGATGACTCATATGGTAGTAACATGAAAATTCACATACGTATTCAGCACATAAACTGCATTGGCAGCTATCTGTCTGTTTTGGAAAAAGTACAATTGTGTTTAAACACTCATCATGCAGATAAATCGCTGAATAGAAATATCAGAATTGCAAAAGTTTTCCAGCAATAGTGCCCAAATGCTATATGCTGAGAAATAACATTTGACATAGGATCCAGCACATAAGCTGCCCAAGCCGCTATCTGTCTGCTTGCAGGAAAAACAATTGTGTTACACTCCCTTATATTCCAATTCTCAGTACACCTAATAATCATTAGTTTTCAATTCACCCCTCCTTTCAATCACATTATTATCACAATCATAATTATTATTTCACCATTTTATAACCATTCAATTAGGTGCTCTCATACAATATTTCTCATCACTGTTTACATTATTATTTAATGGCCCCAACTTATTAATATAACTACTTATTAATATAATATTATTATTAATATAACTACCAGCTGTCATCCTAATGCAAATCCCTCCCACTGCGAAATTTTTCACTGTTATTGACCTCTGCTCCGCTTTCTTTTCGGTACCTCTGCACCCTGACAGTCAATATTTGTTTGCATTCACATACAGAGGAGTCCAAAACACATGGACTCGATTACCACAAGGATTCATAGATAGCCCAAGTATATTTTCTCAGGCTTTGCATGATTGTTTACAGTCTTTCCAACCAGTGAGTGGATCAGTATTAATACAGTACGTGGATGATCTACTACTGTGTTCTGATTCATTGGAAGCATCCCTGAAGGATACGAAACAGCTCCTGTTTCATCTTTCAGACACAGGACACAAGGTTTCCAAAGACAAGTTGCAATTATGCCAAACTAAGGTAAAATATTTGGGACACTGTTTAACACAAGGACTGAGACACCTGACCGCTGATAGAATTCAAGCAATTAGAGACATGACTCTGCCACAAACCCAGCAACAGATCAGAACATTTTTAGGAATGTGTGGGTATTGCCGTAACTGGATCCCAGGGTTTTCCATCCTAGCGTTACCCTTGCAGGAGATGGTCTCCTCAAACAAACCTGATCGGATTTCGCATACAGACGAGTCTGAGACAGCATTTGAGAGACTTAAACAGTGCCTAACGCAGGCACCAGCATTGGGTATGCCTGACTATGGGAAACCCTTTGAACTATACGGAACAGAAAGTGCTGGTTGCGCGGCAGGCGTACTAACCCAAAAGCACGGTGATACCAGCAGGCCGGTAGCATATTACAGCGCTCAGCTAGATACGGTAGCGCGATCCCTCCCCACATGCTTGCGAAGCGTTGCTGCGATAGCATTGCTAGTAACGAAAAGCGAAGACGTCGTGCTAGGTCACAACCTCACAATTCATACACCACATGCAGTGTCAGCCTTGTTGAATTCTGCCCAAACCAGACACGTCTCATCAGCGCGGTTTACAAGATGGGAATTGGCACTAATGGCCCCCGTAAACATCACCATAAGGAGATGCAGTGCATTAAATCCTGCAACATATCTCCCAGGTGTGCCTGGACAGGCACAAAGGGTGGAGGATGAGAGTGGTGGGGAAGGAGGATTTAATACAAAGGAAGACACTCATGATTGTATGGAATATTTGACCCAAAATTTTACCGCAAGGCTTGACATCAGTGACAACCCACTGGAAGATGTAGAACTTACATTCTACACGGACGGTAGTTGTCATAGACAGTCAGACTCGGGAGACTTGTGTACTGGATACGCAGTCGTAGATGACCAAGGCACCATAGAAGCGGAACCGCTAGGCCCACCTCACTCAGCCCAGGTTGCTGAACTGGTCGCCCTAACCAGAGCATGTGAATTGGCTAAGGGCAAATCAGCCAATATCTACACCGATTCTAGATACGCATTCGGGGTAGTCCATGATTTCGGAGCCCTGTGGCGCCTCAGAAATTTCATGACGGCAGCTGGTACACCGGTAGCGCATGCAGCTCACATAAAAAGGCTTCTAACAGCGATACAGGAACCCGACAGAGTGGCTGTTATCAAATGTAAAGCACACACATATAGCCAAGACCCAGTATCACTTGGTAACAGCCGAGCAGACGAAGCTGCTAAATTAGCAGCTGCTACCCCCAGACAGACAGACACCACACAACTGATGGTATTTAATACCATCAACACACAGAAGTTGTGTGAGATGCAAAATTTGTGTTCCACACAGGAAAAGGCAGTCTGGAAGGCAAAGGGATATGGTCAGGAGTCCTCAGGACTCTGGACGGATGGACACGGTAAACCAGTGGCCCCCAAAGCATACCTTCCATGCTTAGCTGAGGCAGCTCACGGGCTGACTCATCTGGGCAAGGAAGGGATGTGCAAGTTGGTAAGAGCATATTGGTGTGCCCCAGGATTTTCTTCTCATGCGAGTAAAAGGGCAATGTCATGCCTTACCTGTCTGAGAAAGAACATCGGAAAGGCAATACCTACAGAACCATCTCATATCCCACCTGCTGGCGGCCCTTTCCAGGTAATACAGATTGACTTTATTCAATTACCCCCTTGTCGAAATTTGAAATATGTACTTGTTTGTATAGATGTTTTCTCAAATTGGGTCGAAGCATTTCCAGCGGCCACAAATACCGCTATGTTTACTGCTAAGAAAATTGTGCAGGAATTTGTATGTAGATATGGTATCCCTAGAATTATCGAAAGTGATAGGGGTACCCATTTTACAGGTGATGTCTTTCAAGGAATGTGTAAATTGATGGGAATTGATAGCAAGCTGCACACTCCATACCGTCCACAGGCGAGTGCGAAAGTGGAAAGAGTGAACAGCACTATTAAAAATAAACTGAGTAAAGTGATGGCAGAGACAGGATTGACATGGCCAGAAGCTTTACCCATTGTACTGTACAGCATCAGAACCACTCCCAGGTCCCCTCTTAATCTGTCTCCCTTTGAAATCTTGTTTGGTCGACAACCGCATGTTATGATTAACCCTCAGGATGATTTGAAGTGTAACAATGAAGTGACTGTAAAATACTTGATTAACATGAGTAAACAGTTGAGGAATCAAAATGATAATCTGAAGTTAGTGATTCCTGATTTACCAGATAGTAATTGTCATGACATTGAACCTGGGGATTATGTAATGATACAGAATTTTCTACGCTCAGGTTGCCTTATTGACAGATGGGAAGGACCATACCAGGTCTTATTGACTAGCACTACAGCATTGAAGGTTGCTGAGAGAGAGACTTGGGTTCATTCGTCCCACTGTAAAAAGGTTGCTGATCCAGAGAGGTCCCGTGATAAGGAACAGACGGTAGAGGTTGTATCACTGGAGTGTCTGTTCCAGGAAGATTGAGGCGGCACCTGAGCATTGAAAATCACAAGACCAAAAGCAGTTGTCGATCCCCTGTTCCCTTTTATTGTTTTTCTCCAACTTCCCATCCCCTCTCCCTCAAATTATTTTTTTTCCCCCTTCTCATTCTTCTCCGTTTCCTCCTACAAGATGGACTTGCCCCAAGAGACTGTGATCCGGATTTTCCTGTTGACCATGATGTTGACCAGAGCAGTCTGTTCCGGCGAGAGTACCATGGAGGTCGAGAGAGGTTCTGGAATGGGTTCTGATGACAGAGATGGAGGCGTAGTTTTCCAAGAACAACATAATCAACAAGCAAAGGCGAGTATCAGAAAACGATCCGATAGCATTGACCATAGAAGGAATTGTGAAGGATTGTTAGCTGAAGAAAACTGTATCTGTCGGCTCTGTAACAATGTCATTGAGGATGGGTGCATAAAGAAATGCCAATCCAGTTTTAATATCCATATGGACCGGCATCCATTGAGTGACTATCACTCCTTAGTGGGTAGTGTGTTAAATAAAACAGATTGTTGGGTATGCTCTCAAGTACCTCAAGGTCATAGCAAATCAGGGCTAGTACCATTTCCTTTAACGTTAGGGGAGGTACTTGAGTTAAGTGGTGGGAGACCGGTGGACAGGAGGTTTAATATCTCCAGCCCTCCTAGTTTGAAGCTCCACCAATACCATGTGGATAGGTCCCTATTATGTTTTAACATCTCCAATCCCCGAAAGCCGGGAAATTGGGAAGTGTCATGGAGTAATCAAACCATGACCTTTTCGCATAGAGCAGATAGAATGCCTACAGATACAGAGCTTATACGCCACATAGCCAGTAGAGGAAAATCTTTCCGGTATAGGTATACCTTAGGAAATAGGATTACGAGAGTTGGAGAGGTATCACCAGGATACTGTGCACATATCGTACAACCTGATACGTGTACTAAGCAGATGGAAGAATTAGGGTTAGGAGATTTCACATGGAAGGTGTGTAATATGGTTATGTCCTACTCCGTCCCATATGTTCTCCCCGATGATGCATATTTCATATGCGGGAGAAAGGCGTATAAGTGGCTTGCCCCAAACTCTGAAGGATTGTGTTATATTGGAAAAGTACTGCCTGAAGTAATGACTGTATCACATGACAAAATGAAAGACATACACCGTGTTGCCCAAACTCCTTATACTCACACCCATTACGAACACGTAGTTAAACGGCACCTGATAGAAAGAACAGAGCATCCGGCCTCTGACATGATCCATGAATCCACCGGGATTCAGTTTCTAATCGCGTTAGACATCACTCGCACCGCTAGAGGAGTGTTGAATTATAAATACATATCTGCGCTCGCCAATTTGTTAGATAATATCACTGAAATGTATGATGACACGTTTAGGTATACTGGAAGAGAACTTCAGGCTTATAAAACAGAACTGGTACAGCATAGAATGGTTCTTAATTACCTCACAGCAGTGACAGGCGGATATTGTGTCACACTGGCAACACAATACGGCGTGAAATGTTGCACATATATTACGAATAGCACCGAGGACCCGGTCGAGGTCATAGACCAAAAGATGGACGATATTCTCCAACTGAAGTGGGAATTTCGCAGGAGACACAATCTCACTCTTGCTGCTGTAGGTAATGAGCTGACTGGTTGGGTGTCATGGTTGAACCCGCGAAATTGGTTCTCTGGTTTAGGAGACTGGGCTCAAGGAGTCATAATGGATGTTGGGAAGTTTCTCCTATGTATCTTAGGTGTTATCATAACGATCGGTTTGATATTTAGATGCGGTCAGGCTTTAATGAGGTGCAATCGTCGTACTAGGGTAATGAGTTTAAGGAGTGAGGAAACTGTAATTCCAATGGACTTGATTTATGACCCAAATGTAGAAACAATGATGTGATGAAAATGCGATTTCTACGGTCCGTTTCTTTCACCTGTTTTTCCGTTTCCTCCAAGGTAAAAAGACCCACTTGGACGAGGAATTTGATGAGCCGATATACAGACAACAGAGGGATTAAAGAAGAAGTTTTGACAACCTGATACACAGATTTTTGATGAACTATGCCATGGATCCCCAGTTTCCCTAGAAATTTTAAAATTACGCTAGCCCAACACTTTTGTAAATCTATGGACATTGACAGCTTTTGCTCGCACCTTATGGGCAAAAGCACAAAGAAGACTGCATTCAACAGACACCAAACAAGACCTCAATCGACGAATGTACATTTACTTGACATAGAATACCACCGCATTTACCGTAATTATGTCTTTTCTTCATTTCTACAACCCTCAGGTAATGACACACATAGTCGATAGGGAATACAGGCACAGATATCAGCAATCACATATCTCCCCCATTCATGTATCATCAACTAAAATGTGCTCCCCCATTTTGTTACAACCAAAGCCGAAAAGAGCTCGGTAAAGTTTGACAGCCCATCCACAGACCCGTACCACGGGATAAGAAGGAATTCAAATGTATACTTCGCAATACCTCGAAGCTTGATTTAAAACACGTACGGCACGATGATACATGACCCCCAAGCACGGATTCATACACACATGCTTCTGCTATCTCACTAGGTCATACCCTTTTCCTACCTTCTCCTCTCCTCCCCTACCCAACCATGTAAATGTATTAACCCCTGACATATATTTTTCTCTTTTTGAAATGTTTTAGAAGGTGGCAGTTATTGTTGACTGCCAAAGGGTGGACTGTCAAAGTCAGAAAAATATCTCTATGCACACTACCATATTTGCACCTCACACAGGTCCGTGCTGCGCATGCGTACGCTCTCCCGTACGTGCGCATACTCACAGTCGCGGGCACCCGCAGGTGCACGGTATGCGTATTTACGGTAGAGTTTATGTGATCGTAGCGTGCGACTCAATCGTTACATATTTTCACTATATAATGTATTTTGTAGATCATGGTCCCTTTGATAGATTCTGAAAGTTTAGTTAACATAGCATGTTCCTGAACAGAGAGATCCCTCTTTGTATTGTACGAAGGGTCTAACAGGGGTCATACAGTGGTGTTTGGTACCCATCGGAAGAGTATTTAAATAGCAATATTCCGGTGTTGGTTTGGAGCGGATTAATCGCTCGTGCGAATAGTTATGGACATAAGAAGTTTATGTCCATTTACTATTATTTGTTCTTATTTAGTCATGCGGCGGGAAACCCAGTATCCCACCCACCTGAACAGTTGGAAGCAGTCACAGCCCACCTGTATGAATCAACCTATGACCTTTTGTTATAATGCGAAGCCGAATTCCTGTGTCCAATGAACAATAAGATTGTAGGGACCATTGAATTGTATTGTGTGAGGGGCATAAATAGGCAGGCCGACCATATCCAGTTCACTCTCTTCAACGGTTCTCATTGCTGATAATCGGGAGCTGGATATCGAGGCGCATGCGATCGTTTCCCCTTGTGCGTAAGTGTTTCTCCGCAACTATATTGATCTTCTTGTTATTGTGGGCCAATTTCTCTCTCTCTCTCTCCTCCTCTTTTTCTCTTATTTTCCCTTAAAATAGTAATTGTATTATATTTCCTGTGTAGTTATCTGGTTAGGTAGTCTATGTTATATTGTAGTGTATGATTTGTATTTGTATTAATTCTTTTGCAAGTATATCATTCAAAATATATATATATTAGGCGTTGGACCCTAAGCCCAGGTATCTTTGTATTTCTTATAGTGTCTAGTATTCTCAGAGCGTCGGTGACGCTCAAACAGCTTTTAAGTTAATAAGGTTACACTAGGTTGTATCTACACCCTATCTCTACACAAAGGTTTTACAGCATATTACATTGTCTATGGTTTAGATATAAAGGTTTAACATTGTGAGCGTCAGCACCGCTGGTGATCTCCTCGTGGTCCCGAGCGTCCGCTACGCTATAGCGAATCATTAAGTTAGTCAGCAGCCAATAGCGTGCCTGCCTGTGATCTCTTGGCCGTGAGCGAACGTGACGCTTGAGCGTCTCGACTACGGCTAAGCGATTGTTACGCAACGTGCGTACCCTTACGGTACTTCATACGTAGATAGCGTACAGTGTTCTTAGACCTCATAAAGGGTATTATATAAGATAAATACTTAGCTTTATCAATTGCGGGCTCGTCCTGTCCTTCACATATCTGCACTAGGTAATTTCAGCAGACATTATCCAGCAGCAAAGGGCGGGAGATCATATTCCTCGTAGTGCTGTTTGGATAAGCGTCTGCTTCTCTTAGTAAAGAGTGCTGAAGGAATCCGGGAACCGGAGGTAAGAACAACACGCTAGTCTCTTTTAAAACTGTTTATTTTTCTGTCTTGCGTACACACGCACGCACACATATATATCTGCATTTCTTTTTTTCATTTGTGTATTTTCGTATATCACTCTCCTGTTTGCCAGTTTTATAGTTGATAAACGTGCTAAGAGAGATTTGCCGCTATTTCATAGTTTAAGAGTAAAGGTAATATAGTTAAAGTATAGACAAACACACAGCTGTGCCTGAGAGACAAGGCGAAGTCAGTGTGGTGCGCGGTAGATGATAAAGGATCATCTACATTGATAAACGTATAAATTGTGTTACGGTGGATCTTTGCTTTGCGTACACGTGTCTCTAACAAAGGACTGAGACTTGCGTACGCAATCCAAGGGCCGACGCACGCAGCGTATATTACGCAACGGAGCGTACGGGTACGCCCACGTAACTCAAATCACAAGCGTTAATTTTTTTTTCAACGCGATAAATAGCGCAACGCGGTAAATAACGCAAGGCGATAAATCGCGCAAATCTATTTTAACATTCGAAATTTAAATTAACAGATCCTTCTCCTAATTTGTAACACATCTGGTCTGAAGAAAATTTCTGCGCAGAAATAGAAATAGAAACAAAAGTGTATATGTGGTGAGTGAGTGTTTGTTTTTACAATTTTTTGAGGTTGAACCACAAGAAAAGTCGAGTTCTCGTGAGGTACATGCGTGTAAGTGACGTACATGGTGGCTAGGGAGGCATCCCTGGTTAAAACATACAATTTGAGCATTAGAGTGTAGCAGACCAGGAGGTCATACTGTAACAGACCAGGAGGTCATAACAGACCAGCAGGTTCAGGTACAGCAGACAAGGAAGTCCGCTATACAGTCCACAGGCACAACACCAAGAAAGGGTTGGTGCAACACCCATATAGGCCATACAAGCTCTGGCTGAAGGAATTCGCAGCCGCAATTTTCGATTCCACTGGTCGCTCCGTACATAAGATTAGTTGCTTATGTGCTGAACGATTGTACCGCACGTAATTGTGTGCATTAGTAAACCTGACCGGTACTATTTGTGTACGAAGGTCATAAACGCTATTTGTACATTCTAACGTGATTTGTGTAATTTTTTTTTATTTTAAGGGAGGTTCGCTGCTCACTCAGGAACTATCCAACAACCAATAGTTACTGGAAAGAGTAAGTGTTCTTCGGATCACCCTCACAGGTTCCAGTAAATAGAGGTTCAGGTCGCAGGGGCCCTGGGTCGAGTACGCCAGCACCATATCGGTGTGATCAGGTCGTATTGGTCGGCGTGGGCGAGTGAGTGGGGTACTCGGTAAACTGCCACCGTCAGCCTATTTTGAACATTTTGGTTTGCGTAAGGGTTGGTTGAATAAAGCAACACCTTCGAACTATGGGGGCCACTTGTTCAGGTAGGGGGCGATCAACCTCGGTTCGGGTTGATTCAGTGAACCGACCAGTCGGGTCGGCAAGATACGTAATGTGTGAGAAATACGGAAGTCACACAGAAGCTTTATGTGAAGAATGGGAGAGAATGACGGTACATGACGGGGAGAAATTCCCAAGAGTAGGTAGCTTCAGCACAGAAGTGTTAACGAATTTAAGGAGAAGGATATGTCTCATTAAATCAGCCAAGAGACGAATCAAGCATTATGATTATTTACAGTTGTGGCAACAGGAGGGTGACATACAGAGAGGATTGGCTCAGGCGGCGGGATCTGGCTCGATCAGAAAACTGATAGCCACGGCCCCACCGCCACCATATATATCAGGAGAGAAATTGGTTGCGGAGAATGACGCATTAAGGTGTAACACACAAACACTTAGCAACTGTGTAAATGTTAAAGATAATGTTAACCAATTAACCAATGCAAGTATTAACCCGTGCAAGTTGTACCCTGTTTTGAACTTTCCTCAGGAGTGTGATCAAGAGGACGAATCGGCAACAATTTCAGCGCTCTCTCTTGCAGTCACCATAGCAGAGACCACTGTAGGCACAGCTCAACCCCCGAGATTAGTAACAAAGGCCCCTAGCGGAGGGATAGGTGAGGTCGTATCAACGGGTAAGTACGGCACCATACACTATGCTGAAACTATTTCACCACAGCCTGTAGAATCTACACAGAATGAGGTTGTTAGAGTTAATCCTGTTAAGGTAATAGTAGTTCCAAATGGGAAAACAGACACTTCAGGAGTCACTCCTGTTAGGAACATTGCCATGTACAGCCCATTTTCCCGAATGGAATTAAGGACCATAGTGTCGGAATTCCCTGACCCTAGAAAAGACTTAGTTGCCAGCCAAAAATACATCAGAGACCTAGGTAACACTGTAGAGCCCAACAATAAAGACTGGCAGATATTGCTGAGAGCATGTTTACCCTCCAATGTCGACGCAGCTCAATTTTTAGCTGACTGTGGATTAGATCAGGATGTACCTCTTACAGATGTGTACAACAAAGACAATGTAAAAAGAATAAGCTTACAGTTAAAAGAGTATTTCCCAGCCGTAGTTAAATGGAACAAAATATTCTCCATTAAACAGAAGGAGTCAGAAACAGCTGCAGAGTATTTTCACAGAGCATTATCAGAAATGGCAAAATACACAGGCATAGAGGACATTAAAACAAACATAAACCATCGAGAAGTAGCAGTATCGGTACTGATGGATGGTTTAAAAGAGTCATTGAAGACTAGGGTACAGACCACACAACCATGTTGGCGAGGTCTGTCTGTGGCTACTTTGAGAGAGGCTGCTATTGATCACGATAGGAACATCACCAGACACAGGGAACAACAAGGTGATAAATTAATGGCAGTAAGTATACAGGCCCTGACCACAAGGCAGCCTTTGTTTATATCACCAAACCCTGTGGGTAAGTCAAGTGTGGTTACTTGTTATTCTTGTCATAAACAGGGACACATGGCACGAGATTGTAGAATGAAGAATTCACGAAACTCATACCAACCCCCTAGACAACGACACGACACACGACATTGGGAGCAAGGTCCGCAGAAACGGAGTTATGAGCCACATACAGGGGAAACAAAAAGATACCCCCCGAACAGAGACTGGCAAGCCTCTGGTAGCTCCCAATTAACTCCATCACAAGTAGTTGCTGCCAGCGGGATTCAGGGAGGTCACCATACCCAATAGGGGTGTGGCCATACCTGTAATCTGCAGCCAGTAAAATTGATTGCAAGTCTTGGAAGTGAACCAGAAATTGCAATCAATGTAGCTGGTAAATCATTAAACTTTCTTGTAGACACAGGGGCGGCCAAATCAGTGATAAATTCGACAGTGGGCATGAGAACCACTGGTAAGACAATTCCAGCCATAGGGGTAACGGGAGTAGTCCAGCACTACCCTGTTAGCAAACCAGCCGAGATTACAGTAGTGCCTTTACATACCAAGCATTCCTTTTTGCTGGCTGCATCGGCACCGACTAATCTCCTGGGAAGAGACTTACTGTGTAAAATGGGGTGCGTCATTTATTGTACTCCTGAAGGTGTATTCTTGGACATACCTGAGAATCACGCTCAGGAAGTGCGAGACATGTTAGACTCCCCGTCAAAATTAATGTCACATACCATTATGACAAATAGGACTCCCTCCCAAGTAGAAGAAATGACATCTCAGATACCAGAGTCACTTTGGACTAAAGATGGACAGGACACTGGATTAATGGCAAACGTAGCTCCGGTAGTTGTACAAGTAAAAGATGGTAGGATAGCTCCAAAAATCCCACAGTACCCTCTGAAGCCAGAGGTGGAGTTAGGAGTGTATACCGTAATAGAGCGCTTGCTACAACAGGGCATTCTGGTAAGAACGTCCAGCACTGCCAATAGTCCCATCTTCCCTGTTAAAAAGAGTGGGGGGAGGGGTTACCGGCTAGTGCAGGATCTAAGGGGGATTAACAAAATAGTTGAGAGTCAGTTCCCCGTAGTGCCAAATCCAGCTGTCATCCTAATGCAAATCCCTCCCACTGCGAAATTTTTCACTGTTATTGACCTCTGCTCCGCTTTCTTTTCGGTACCTCTGCACCCTGACAGTCAATATTTGTTTGCATTCACATACAGAGGAGTCCAATACACATGGACTCGATTACCACAAGGATTCATAGATAGCCCAAGTATATCTTCTCAGGCTTTGCATGATTGTTTACAGTCTTTCCAACCAGTGAGTGGATCAGTATTAATACAGTACGTGGATGATCTACTACTGTGTTCTGATTCATTGGAAGCATCCCTGAAGGATACGAAACAGCTCCTGTTTCATCTTTCAGACACAGGACACAAGGTTTCCAAAGACAAGTTGCAATTATGCCAAACTAAGGTAAAATATTTGGGACACTGTTTAACACAAGGACTGAGACACCTGACCGCTGATAGAATTCAAGCAATTAGAGACATGACTCTGCCACAAACCCAGCAACAGATCAGAACATTTTTAGGAATGTGTGGGTATTGCCGTAACTGGATCCCAGGGTTTTCCATCCTAGCGTTACCCTTGCAGGAGATGGTCTCCTCAAACAAACCTGATCGGATTTCGCATACAGACGAGTCTGAGACAGCATTTGAGAGACTTAAACAGTGCCTAACGCAGGCACCAGCATTGGGTATGCCTGACTATGGGAAACCCTTTGAACTATACGGAACAGAAAGTGCTGGTTGCGCGGCAGGCGTACTAACCCAAAAGCACGGTGATACCAGCAGGCCGGTAGCATATTACAGCGCTCAGCTAGATACGGTAGCGCGATCCCTCCCCACATGCTTGCGAAGCGTTGCTGCGATAGCATTGCTAGTAACGAAAAGCGAAGACGTCGTGCTAGGTCACAACCTCACAATTCATACACCACATGCAGTGTCAGCCTTGTTGAATTCTGCCCAAACCAGACACGTCTCATCAGCGCGGTTTACAAGATGGGAATTGGCACTAATGGCCCCCGTAAACATCACCATAAGGAGATGCAGTGCATTAAATCCTGCAACATATCTCCCAGGTGTGCCTGGACAGGCACAAAGGGTGGAGGATGAGAGTGGTGGGGAAGGAGGATTTAATACAAAGGAAGACACTCATGATTGTATGGAATATTTGACCCAAAATTTTACCGCAAGGCTTGACATCAGTGACAACCCACTGGAAGATGTAGAACTTACATTCTACACGGACGGTAGTTGTCATAGACAGTCAGACTCGGGAGACTTGTGTACTGGATACGCAGTCGTAGATGACCAAGGCACCATAGAAGCGGAACCGCTAGGCCCACCTCACTCAGCCCAGGTTGCTGAACTGGTCGCCCTAACCAGAGCATGTGAATTGGCTAAGGGCAAATCAGCCAATATCTACACCGATTCTAGATACGCATTCGGGGTAGTCCATGATTTCGGAGCCCTGTGGCGCCTCAGAAATTTCATGACGGCAGCTGGTACACCGGTAGCGCATGCAGCTCACATAAAAAGGCTTCTAACAGCGATACAGGAACCCGACAGAGTGGCTGTTATCAAATGTAAAGCACACACATATAGCCAAGACCCAGTATCACTTGGTAACAGCCGAGCAGACGAAGCTGCTAAATTAGCAGCTGCTACCCCCAGACAGACAGACACCACACAACTGATGGTATTTAATACCATCAACACACAGAAGTTGTGTGAGATGCAAAATTTGTGTTCCACACAGGAAAAGGCAGTCTGGAAGGCAAAGGGATATGGTCAGGAGTCATCAGGACTCTGGACGGATGGACACGGTAAACCAGTGGCCCCCAAAGCATACCTTCCATGCTTAGCTGAGGCAGCTCACGGGCTGACTCATCTGGGCAAGGAAGGGATGTGCAAGTTGGTAAGAGCATATTGGTGTGCCCCAGGATTTTCTTCTCATGCGAGTAAAAGGGCAATGTCATGCCTTACCTGTCTGAGAAAGAACATCGGAAAGGCAATACCTACAGAACCATCTCATATCCCACCTGCCGGCGGCCCTTTCCAGGTAATACAGATTGACTTTATTCAATTAACCCCTTGTCGAAATTTGAAATATGTACTTGTTTGTATAGATGTTTTCTCAAATTGGGTCGAAGCATTTCCAGCGGCCACAAATACCGCTATGTTTACTGCTAAGAAAATTGTGCAGGAATTTGTATGTAGATATGGTATCCCTAGAATTATCGAAAGTGATAGGGGTACCCATTTTACAGGTGATGTCTTTCAAGGAATGTGTAAATTGATGGGAATTGATAGCAAGCTGCACACTCCATACCGTCCACAGGCGAGTGCGAAAGTGGAAAGAGTGAACAGCACTATTAAAAATAAACTGAGTAAAGTGATGGCAGAGACAGGATTGACATGGCCAGAAGCTTTACCCATTGTACTGTACAGCATCAGAACCACTCCCAGGTCCCCTCTTAATCTGTCTCCCTTTGAAATCTTGTTTGGTCGACAACCGCATGTTATGATTAACCCTCAGGATGATTTGAAGTGTAACAATGAAGTGACTGTAAAATACTTGATTAACATGAGTAAACAGTTGAGGAATCAAAATGATAATCTGAAGTTAGTGATTCCTGATTTACCAGATAGTAATTGTCATGACATTGAACCTGGGGATTATGTAATGATACGGAATTTTCTACGCTCAGGTTGCCTTATTGACAGATGGGAAGGACCATACCAGGTCTTATTGACTAGCACTACAGCATTGAAGGTTGCTGAGAGAGAGACTTGGGTTCATTCGTCCCACTGTAAAAAGGTTGCTGATCCAGAGAGGTCCCGTGATAAGGAACAGACGGTAGAGGTTGTATCACTGGAGTGTCTGTTCCAGGAAGATTGAGGCGGCACCTGAGCATTGAAAATCACAAGACCAAAAGCAGTTGTCGATCCCCTGTTCCCTTTTATTGTTTTTCTCCAACTTCCCATCCCCTCTCCCTCAAATTATTTTTTTCCCCCTTCTCATTCTTCTCCGTTTCCTCCTACAAGATGGACTTGCCCCAAGAGACTGTGATCCGGATTTTCCTGTTGACCATGATGTTGACCAGAGCAGTCTGTTCCGGCGAGAGTACCATGGAGGTCGAGAGAGGTTCTGGAATGGGTTCTGATGACAGAGATGGAGGCGTAGTTTTCCAAGAACAACATAATCAACAAGCAAAGGCGAGTATCAGAAAACGATCCGATAGCATTGACCATAGAAGGAATTGTGAAGGATTGTTAGCTGAAGAAAACTGTATCTGTCGGCTCTGTAACAATGTCATTGAGGATGGGTGCATAAAGAAATGCCAATCCAGTTTTAATATCCATATGGACCGGCATCCATTGAGTGACTATCACTCCTTAGTGGGTAGTGTGTTAAATAAAACAGATTGTTGGGTATGCTCTCAAGTACCTCAAGGTCATAGCAAATCAGGGCTAGTACCATTTCCTTTAACGTTAGGGGAGGTACTTGAGTTAAGTGGTGGGAGACCGGTGGACAGGAGGTTTAATATCTCCAGCCCTCCTAGTTTGAAGCTCCACCAATACCATGTGGATAGGTCCCTATTATGTTTTAACATCTCCAATCCCCGAAAGCCGGGAAATTGGGAAGTGTCATGGAGTAATCAAACCATGACCTTTTCGCATAGAGCAGATAGAATGCCTACAGATACAGAGCTTATACGCCACATAGCCAGTAGAGGAAAATCTTTCCGGTATAGGTATACCTTAGGAAATAGGATTACGAGAGTTGGAGAGGTATCACCAGGATACTGTGCACATATCGTACAACCTGATACGTGTACTAAGCAGATGGAAGAATTAGGGTTAGGAGATTTCACATGGAAGGTGTGTAATATGGTTATGTCCTACTCCGTCCCATATGTTCTCCCCGATGATGCATATTTCATATGCGGGAGAAAGGCGTATAAGTGGCTTGCCCCAAACTCTGAAGGATTGTGTTATATTGGAAAAGTACTGCCTGAAGTAATGACTGTATCACATGACAAAATGAAAGACATACACCGTGTTGCCCAAACTCCTTATACTCACACCCATTACGAGCACGTAGTTAAACGGCACCTGATAGAAAGAACAGAGCATCCGGCCTCTGACATGATCCATGAATCCACCGGGATTCAGTTTCTAATCGCGTTAGACATCACTCGCACCGCTAGAGGAGTGTTGAATTATAAATACATATCTGCGCTCGCCAATTTGTTAGATAATATCACTGAAATGTATGATGACACGTTTAGGTATACTGGAAGAGAACTTCAGGCTTATAAAACAGAACTGGTACAGCATAGAATGGTTCTTAATTACCTCACAGCAGTGACAGGCGGATATTGTGTCACACTGGCAACACAATACGGCGTGAAATGTTGCACATATATTACGAATAGCACCGAGGACCCGGTCGAGGTCATAGACCAAAAGATGGACGATATTCTCCAACTGAAGTGGGAATTTCGCAGGAGACACAATCTCACTCTTGCTGCTGTAGGTAATGAGCTGACTGGTTGGGTGTCATGGTTGAACCCGCGAAATTGGTTCTCTGGTTTAGGAGACTGGGCTCAAGGAGTCATAATGGATGTTGGGAAGTTTCTCCTATGTATCTTAGGTGTTATCATAACGATCGGTTTGATATTTAGATGCGGTCAGGCTTTAATGAGGTGCAATCGTCGTACTAGGGTAATGAGTTTAAGGAGTGAGGAAACTGTAATTCCAATGGACTTGATTTATGACCCAAATGTAGAAACAATGATGTGATGAAAATGCGATTTCTACGGTCCGTTTCTTTCACCTGTTTTTCCGTTTCCTCCAAGGTAAAAAGACCCACTTGGACGAGGAATTTGATGAGCCGATATACAGACAACAGAGGGATTAAAGAAGAAGTTTTGACAACCTGATACACAGATTTTTGATGAACTATGCCATGGATCCCCAGTTTCCCTAGAAATTTTAAAATTACGCTAGCCCAACACTTTTGTAAATCTATGGACATTGACAGCTTTTGCTCGCACCTTATGGGCAAAAGCACAAAGAAGACTGCATTCAACAGACACCAAACAAGACCTCAATCGACGAATGTACATTTACTTGACATAGAATACCACCGCATTTACCGTAATTATGTCTTTTCTTCATTTCTACAACCCTCAGGTAATGACACACATAGTCGATAGGGAATACAGGCACAGATATCAGCAATCACATATCTCCCCCATTCATGTATCATCAACTAAAATGTGCTCCCCCATTTTGTTACAACCAAAGCCGAAAAGAGCTCGGTAAAGTTTGACAGCCCATCCACAGACCCGTACCACGGGATAAGAAGGAATTCAAATGTATACTTCGCAATACCTCGAAGCTTGATTTAAAACACGTACGGCACGATGATACATGACCCCCAAGCACGGATTCATACACACATGCTTCTGCTATCTCACTAGGTCATACCCTTTTCCTACCTTCTCCTCTCCTCCCCTACCCAACCATGTAAATGTATTAACCCCTGACATATATTTTTCTCTTTTTGAAATGTTTTAGAAGGTGGCAGTTATTGTTGACTGCCAAAGGGTGGACTGTCAAAGTCAGAAAAATATCTCTATGCACACTACCATATTTGCACCTCACACAGGTCCGTGCTGCGCATGCGTACGCTCTCCCGTACGTGCGCATACTCACAGTCGCGGGCACCCGCAGGCGCACGGTATGCGTATTTACGGTAGAGTTTATGTGATCGTAGCGTGCGACTCAATCGTTACATATTTTCACTATATAATGTATTTTGTAGATCATGGTCCCTTTGATAGATTCTGAAAGTTTAGTTAACATAGCATGTTCCTGAACAGAGAGATCCCTCTTTGTATTGTACGAAGGGTCTAACAGGGGTCATACAGTGGTGTTTGGTACCCATCGGAAGAGTATTTAAATAGCAATATTCCGGTGTTGGTTTGGAGCGGATTAATCGCTCGTGCGAATAGTTATGGACATAAGAAGTTTATGTCCATTTACTATTATTTGTTCTTATTTAGTCATGCGGCGGGAAACCCAGTATCCCACCCACCTGAACAGTTGGAAGCAGTCACAGCCCACCTGTATGAATCAACCTATGACCTTTTGTTATAATGCGAAGCCGAATTCCTGTGTCCAATGAACAATGAGATTGTAGGGACCATTGAATTGTATTGTGTGAGGGGCATAAATAGGCAGGCCGACCATATCCAGTTCACTCTCTTCAACGGTTCTCATTGCTGATAATCGGGAGCTGGATATCGAGGCGCATGCGATCGTTTCCCCTTGTGCGTAAGTGTTTCTCCGCAACTATATTGATCTTCTTGTTATTGTGGGCCAATTTCTCTCTCTCTCTCTCTCTCCTCCTCTTTTTCTCTTATTTTCCCTTAAAATAGTAATTGTATTATATTTCCTGTGTAGTTATCTGGTTAGGTAGTCTATGTTATATTGTAGTGTATGATTTGTATTTGTATTAATTCTTTTGCAAGTATATCATTCAAAATATATATATATTAGGCGTTGGACCCTAAGCCCAGGTATCTTTGTATTTCTTATAGTGTCTAGTATTCTCAGAGCGTCGGTGACGCTCAAACAGCTTTTAAGTTAATAAGGTTACACTAGGTTGTATCTACACCCTATCTCTACACAAAGGTTTTACAGCATATTACATTGTTTATGGTTTAGATATAAAGGTTTAACATTGTGAGCGTCAGCACCGCTGGTGATCTCCTCGTGGTCCCGAGCGTCCGCTACGCTATAGCGAATCATTAAGTTAGTCAGCAGCCAATAGCGTGCCTGCCTGTGATCTCTTGGCCGTGAGCGAACGTGACGCTTGAGCGTCTCGACTACGGCTAAGCGATTGTTACGCAACGTGCGTACCCTTACGGTACTTCATACGTAGATAGCGTACAGTGTTCTTAGACCTCATAAAGGGTATTATGTAAGATAAATACTTAGCTTTATCACTTGGAAGCCAAGCAGCATTGGGCCAGGTTAGTACCAGAAAGGGTGACCCTCTGGGAATACCGGGTACTGTAGCATCAAGTAACACCTTCTGCTGATCAGCAAATTTAATTCCATTCGAGCCTTGTACTCCATTACCGCAGTTAACCCACTTCCGGGAGTCCAGATTTTATATAAGCCGGCTTTCCATTATCTCTCATATGAATATACACATTATATAACTTCATAGTATCATAGAGATAACAGGAATATTTATATTTTCGCTTTTTGACTAAACGTCAAACATTAATACTCACTACTAATCAGGGGGTTTACAGAGAAACTTTCTGTCACCCTCTTTATACAAGTGAGTTACAAACTGTATCGTCAACAATATTTTTGTTTAATACTTGTTTTAACTATATTGCTGATTTACAGCAATATTTTTAGTATCCTTTCGTCTGTGATTAAAAGTTAAGTTTTATCTTTTCCTACCCACACATTACCAAATTCTATCTTTTCAATATACTGAATCAAGTGTGCCCCTGAGAGACATTATCAATAGTCCCCCTTTTTTTGCCTCTTGCGCAAACCTCTCTACAGATCTTTAAATGGTGGAAGGAGCCACCTCTTCCCGTCCAGTGTTGGGAAGGTCAGGCATCACAACCGCAGACACACTTGGACTCTCCTTGGGGATTTGTGATACCATCTTAGAACGCACAGTTCTTTTCTGTGCTTTTTCCATCTTAACTTTTCGTTTTTCTAGCGTGAGGATGAGGGCTTCCATCGTCATGTGAAGCTGAACCACTAGTCATGAACATAGGCCAGGGCCTTAGCTGTTCCTTGACACTCCGTGCCATAAATGGCATATTGGCAAGTTTACGTTTATTCTCAGACCATTTATTTTTTGGGGTCTTTTTACTGAACTTTTGCTTTTTTGGATTTTACATGCCCTCTACTATCACATTGGGCATCGGCCTTGGCAGACGACGTTGATGGCATTTCATCATCTATGTTATGACTAGTGGCAGCAGCTTCAGCACTAGGAGGAAGTGGTTCTTGATCTTTCCCTATTTTATCCTCAATTTTTGTCCTCCATTTTTTTTCTGGAGTTATATAACCATGGCCCTCATTTCGAGTTGATCGCTAGCTGGCTTTCGGTCGCAACTCGGCGATTAGGTGAAAAAGCGGCATTTCTGCGCATGCGTATGGGCCGCAGTACGCATGCGCGAAGTACTTCCACACAAAACTATGCAGTTTTACACAAGGTCGAGCAACACTTTTCTGTCGCTCTGTTGATCGGTTAGTGATTGACAGGAAGTGGGTGTTTCTGGGTGGTAACTGGCCGTTTTCCGGGAGTGTGCTAAAAACGCAGGTGTGTCAGGTAAAAACACAGGCGTGCCTGGGGAAACGGGGGAGTGGCTGGCCGAACGCAGGGTGTGTTTGTGATGTCAAACCAGAAACTAAACTGTCTGCAGTGATCGCAAGGTAGGAGTAGGTTTGGAGCTGCTCATAAACTGCATGAAAAGATTTTCGAACAGTTCTGCTAACCTTTCGTTCGCACTTCTGCTAAGCTAAGATACACTCCCAGAGGGCGGCGGTCTAGCGTGTGCACTGCTGTTAAAAGCAGCTAGCGAGCGATCAACTCGAAATGAGGGCCTATATGCGGTACAGGAGAGTTTACCTCTGCACCACACAGATCAAACCCTGTGAAAATTATTTGGATTAAATATTAGCAACCCCTTTATTTGGAGTAAATAATATACAGCACAGGGCAGCACCACTGAATTTATATGGCAGCACCACTGGACTGGATTTATACGGAATTATATGGACTTGTATGGAATTATACGGCTAGATCACTGGACTGGATTTATATGCCAGTATCACTGGAATTATACGGCAATATCACTGGAATTATACGGCAATATCACTGGACTTATACGCCAGTATCACGGGAATTATACGCCAGTATCACGGGAATTATACGGCAGTAACACTGGATATATGGCAGCAGAAGACACCACCACTGTGACTGGTAACTGGACTGATGCTGCACAAGACACTACCCCTGGTCTGATACAAGACAACACAGCAAAACTGCAAGGGACTTATACAGTAGCACTGGGGACATATAGCAGCAGAGGACACAACCATTGTGACTGGCTGGACTGATGCAGCATAAGACACTACACTGGACTGAGCAGCACAAGACAGCACTGGAATCTCCACCCCACTTTCCCGTCCACACAGACACTGAGGAAGGAGACACATCCTCTCGCTACACTCTCCGAGACTGGAGTGAAAATGGCGGCGACGCGCGGGTCCTTATATGGAAATTGAATCCAAACCCCGCGAGAATCCGACAGCGGGATGAAGACGTTTTGCCTCGTTCTGATTTCCGAGTCAGGCGGGAAAACCCGAGCCTGACTCAGATCCGGACTCCGGTAGGGAGATTCGGTAGAGTTCGGATCTCAGGGATCCGAACCTGCTCATCTCTAGTGTCTGCTTGTTATAATAGATCCTGCTAATATTACTCTTAATCTGATATGTTACAATTGTTTTCATACTGTAGGTTGTATTTTTACAGCTCCTAGGTCATTATCAGGCCGCTGGCTGCAGTTGTAGCTCCCGCCTTTTTTCATGAAAGTTTGGAAAATTAGAAAACTAGGCTGTTCGAAGCAGTTAGGGAGGCCAATCCCGGGATCGGCGGGATCTCGGGATTTAGGCCCAAAAATGGCCAGGATTCAATCCCGGGATTGGAAGCTCCAATCCCGGGGATTGCGGGATCAGCGTTGGGCATCCTCAGGATGCTCAGACGCTGCCCAGCTTCCTCCTAGTGGCTCCCCAGCGCAGCGTGACGTGCAGCGAGAGGTCACGCTGCGCCATCATATGCTGCTGGGAGCCACCAGGAGAGAGGAGAAGATGTGTGCCACCTGCCCGCCTCCGGTGAATGGTGAGTGTTTTGTGCGGAGTGGGGCGACGGGGGCGGCCACACAGAGAAACGCCAATCCCAGGATTGACCATTTTTCAATCCCGATACCCGGGATTGAAAAAAATGGCCCGGGATTGGCCTCCCTAGAAGCAGTGCATCCCTTTTTTTTTTTTTTTAGTCTGTCAAACCGCATCTCTTTAGATGCATACACACTGAGCGCTTTTCCCCTCTGCCCAGCGATGTCAGCGGGGTGAACGGCTTTCCATAACAGGATGCTATGGAAAGCTGTTCACCTCACCGCTAATCTGCTGTTAATACCAACAGATGAACGGCGGCCGCCAGCGATGTAGCGGAGGCGCGCATCAGCGCTCATCGCTGGGGCATACACACTGGGCGGTTTTGAGTTGAAAGCAGCTCAAAACACCAAAAGTGATCTGCTTTCAGCTCAAAATTGCTCAGTGTGTATGGGCCTTTACAAGTATTTCTGTTGTATTTAACATGTGACATCTTCTATATTTTGTTGAACTGTCTAAAGTTCCACATGGAGAGATTTTGTCTATGAGAGATTTTGACTGAGCGTTTTCCCTTAATCTGGCAGTAGGAAATTTTGACTAACTTTACCAGCGATTTTGGCTATGGCTGATTTTGGCTAACTCATTTAAGCAAGGGGATGTTTTTTTTCTTTTCGAGCGACCTTGCAAAAATTGACATGCCTGCACAGTCTATTTTTAGCAGCGATAGCGACCTGGCTTTGTACACCCAAGCGATATGCACTAACTTTCTGAGCGATTTTGACTGCTCTAGTATTCTGTAATGTGTCTGTCCATGTTCATTCCTACATGGTGGGAGGGGGGGTGGGGGGGGGGGGGAATGTATTGGGGTTGTCACAATCCTGACTCAATTTCTTATGTTCTGTTACTTGCCTCAGCATATTCTGCAAACATGCATCTGCTTCACATGCTAACTGCAGTCTTGATTACTTACTGTTTCTCTGGCAGGGTCCACAGGTTATCCACAGGATAACAATGGGATATGATGAAGCGACAGCGGATTTGCACTAATCGTTCAAAGCTTTTCGGCCTCCAAGCATGCAACGGGCTGTCCATATATCCCTGGCTCCTGGTTCAGGAAAATCAGTTTTTTGTTTGGTGCGGCAGGAGCCGGGCCATGGTCAGAGGGCTGCTGGTTTTTAGCAGCCCTAAGCTTTCTTATTTTATTTTATAGTCTTACTATTTTTTTTCTTGAGTGATCTTTCTAAAAAGTGTCTTATACGTACCTTAGAAAGAGTTGCTCCAAAAACTCTCCGCCGGGTCGCGACAACGCTTACCCACGAGTACAGTGCTGTTTCGGCGGGCGTCTGTGTTGGATATACTAGCAGGTCCAGCAGACATTACCAGGCAGTGGTCGGAGCACGGGGAGAAGGTAAGGCATCGGTTCCGCTTAGAAGGGGAATACAGACACAGCTACACTGTTTTGGGAGGAGACTACCAAACAGTTGCTGATGCAGCTGCCACCTCGGGTGTACCAGCGCTAGGCCTTAGGGATCAGAGGCTCCAGGAATGGTATGAGGCCACAATCCCTAGGGTTGATGTTAGCAGTGGGGAGTCAGATGCTCTCCTGGTCACCCCTCCCCCCCGGTTCATGACCAGTTTCCTCAAAGTCTTCCGCCATGAACTGTTTTCCCGCTTCCCATCTCAGACGCTGTACACGAAGGGGACCCAGTCGCAGCATAGGCGGCTGTGTGACTGGTGTGTCTGTGTTCACTGAGCATCTGTGTTCACTATAGGTCATGGAGCGGTGTGCACTAGTAGCGTCTGGATCCACTCAGCGTTCGCAAAGGTATTGATCGGTCCTGGAAGCGAGGTGAGTCTCCCTGTATCCCACTATTGCATATGAGCCTGTATACCATTACTGTTGTTTCTTTCGCTGTGTGTCTGAATATGTTAGATCTGTTTAAACATGATGCTGTAATATGTTCTCCTACATACTTGAAATGTAGTTGTAGTTGATGATATGCTCATATTGATTATTATACTAATCTATAACATGTGACTGACTGCTAGTGTGATTGCTGACTTTACTATATATTCTGTCAGTTTTTTTCTATTCTGATCCTCAATGCTGGCGCATGGGAGGGTCGGATTGTATGTCACTTTAAAAAGCTTAAAGTGATTACAGTCACAAATGATGTAGTACACTGGGGAAGTGTTGATTATTTATTATGTCTAACAGCGGCAAAGGCGAGGAAGATACTCACAGCAACACAAACACTCATATCATGTTTGTCTTGCAAACCTGTGTTAACCTCTCAGGATCTGGTTCAGGATGGTTTGTGTGCAAATTGTTTTAGCTTTCACCAGGGTCTCTTGAAAAATACAAGGCAGATTCATGTGCAGGTTGATCCACCTTGGGCTATGTTTGCACAGACATTATCCAGTATAGCTGAATGGATAATTCCTCCAACTCCTGTACCAGGGATAGGTTACACTATTAACCCTTACACGCAGCTTCCCACCTGCGGTTTATCACTTCCAGCAGCAGCCTTTCGAAAGAAACAGGGTGATAAGCCAGTGGTAAGTAAATCTTCATCCTCACAGGCTAAACATGTTTCAGATGAGGATTCATCAGAGGATGAAAGCTCAATAAACTCTGCTTTGGCATACGAAGAGGAGGAGGAAGGTCTCAGCTCAGTGGATATAGCTGAGTTAATTAAAGCAATGAAAGCCATTCTATCCTCAGAGGATTCAGCAGAGCATGTGTTAAAAACCAAGGCCCCTGTGTTTAAATGTCCCAAAATAGTTAAGACTGAGTTTCCAGGGTCAGATCAGCTGACGAAAATCATGAAAGAGGCTTGGGCTACGCCCAATAAGAAGTTTAGAATTCATAAGAAATGGATTTCCTTTTATCCTCTTCCAGCTGGGGATTGTTTAAAAATGGAGGTGGCTCCTAAAGTAGATACGCATGTGATTCGATTAGTGCAAAAATCTACATTACATTTGCCTTCAACATCATTAAATGATGTCACGGATAGGAGAGTGGATGGTTTTTTAAAAAACATTTTTTCCCTGTCTGGGGCAGTCCTAAGGCCAGCCATGGCTTCAGCTTGGATGGCAAAGACAGTGGCTGCCTGGGCTGATGCATTGGAGGGGGATTTTTCAATAGCATCTAGAGAGCAAAAATCCCATATAGTACATATAAAACAGGCTGCAATGTTCTTGGAAGAAGCAGCATTGGATATGGGTACTATTGCCTCCAGGGCATCAGCTTCAAAAATAGCTGCTCGCAGAGCAGTTTGGCTACATACGTGGAAAGCTAATTCAGAATCTAAGAAGGTTTTGGAATCTTTGCCTTTTTCTGGGGATATTCTTTTTGGTAAAGAATTGACAGATATTTTGGAGTCAGAAGCAGACTCCAAGAAGGTAAAGTTTTCTTCCACATATAATTACAAACCTAAAGTTCCAGCTTTTCGGCCCTTTTGGTCTCAAGGAAAAGCTAAAGGAAAAAGTGATGGCAGGCAGTCCCAATACAACAAGTCTGGTAAGACTAAAAAGCATTGGGCTACCAGAGGATGGGTTGGTAAAATGGATAATAAGCCATCAGCCTGATGGGGCGGGCCTCCACCTGGGGGTTCCCAGGGTGGGGGGCCGACATCTTCTTCAGTTTGCACAGATCTGGCAGCAGTCTACAACAGATGCCTGGGTGCAGGAAGCTGTATCTTTAGGTTATGCTTTTGCTTTCAAGAAGCACCCTTCTCAAAGGTTTTTTTTTATACCAGCCCGTCTCGGGTAGAGACGAAGGCCAGGGCTTTGCAAGAGGCAGTTCAGAAATTTCTTCAGTCAGGAGTAGTCATTCCAGTTCCTCCTAAACAACGAGGACAGGGTTTTTACTCCAACCTGTTTCTAGTTCAGAAACCAAATGGGTCATTTCGGCCCATTCTCAATATCAAAGTGCTGAACAAGTACATTTGGGTACCTCGGTTTCATATGGAGACTTTACGTTCCATCATTTTGGCCATGGAGCCAGGGGATTATATGATATCCCTGGATATGTCAGGATCCGTTTGGATCTCCCATTGTGAGAACATGTTTAGCAGGGACTGATGTTCATGGTAAAATAGCAAGTTTATTAAGCACTGTACAACTGTAAACAATAAATATAAACCAAGAGTAACTAGAGAACTCAAAAAGAAAGGGAAAACTGAGGGGACATAGGATACCAGGAAACTTTGAATACACAGGATGCCAGGATTGCACAGTGGTAGTTGGATCACAGGATAGCAACAAGCTGAGGAAATACTGGTTACCTGAGTACTGGGAGAATGCAGGCCAGCTACTCAGTTCTTTGACCATAGGCTGAGAGAATACAGATTACCTGAGTACTGGGAGAATGCAGGCCAGATACTCAGTTCTTTAACCATAGGCTGAGAGAATACAGATTACCTGAGTACTGGGAGAATGCAGGCCAGCTACTCAGTTCTTTAACAACAAGCTGAGGGAATACAGGTTACCTGAGTACTGGGAGAATGCAGGCCAGCTACTCAGTTCTTGAACAACAAGCTGAGGGAATACAGGTTACCTGAGTACTGGGAGAATGCAGGCCAGCTACTCAGTTCTTTAACCATAGGCTGAGAGAATACAGATTACCTGAGTACTGGGAGAATGCAGGCCAGATACTCAGTTCTTTAACCACAGGCTGAGAGAATACAGATTACCTGAGTACTGGGAGAATGCAGGCCAGCTACTCAGTTCTTTAACCATAGGCAGAGAGAATACAGGTTACCTGAGTACTGGGAGAATGCAGGCCAGCTACTCAGTTCTTGAACAACAAGCTGAGGGAATACAGGTTACCTGAGTACTGGGAGAATGCAGGCCAGCTACTCAGTTCTTTAACCATAGGCTGAGAGAATACAGATTACCTGAGTACTGGGAGAATGCAGGCCAGCTACTCAGTTCTTTAACAACAAGCTGAGGGAATACAGGTTATTGAGTATTGGGAGAATGCAGGCCAGCTACTCAGTTCTTTAACAACAAGCTGAGGGAATACAGGTTACCTGAGTACTGGGAGAATGCAGGCCAGCTACTCAGTTCTTTAACAACAAGCTGAGGGAATACAGGTTACCTGAGTACTGGGAGAATGCAGGTCAGCTACTCAGTTCTTTAACAACAAGCTGAGGGAATACGGGTTACCTGAGTACTGGAAGAATGCCGGTCAGCTGCTCAGTAATCCATTAACAATGGGCTGAGATATTGCAGCCTCAAAGAAGACTTGATGAACTGGCGCAGGAGTGCTTGTGAACAGAGGATAAATAGCAGCTTCCCAGGTGCAAACCACAGCTGCACATAACTAGATAATCAATGCTGCCAGGTCACAGAGTGGGAACTGCTAGACAGACCAGGAGGCAGAGAGTGACACCTAGAGGCAGAAAGGATATATGGCACGGATCATGACAGGATATACAGGATGCTTACCTACATGTTCCTATAGCATTGTCCTATCAGTGTTATCTCATGTTCGCTATCCTCCAACAGCATTTTCAGTTCCAAGCCCCACCTTTTGGGTTAGCCACAGACCCCAGAGTATTTACCAAGATTATGGTAAATGGCATCTTATCTCCGCCAGCAGGGTATAAAAATGTTTCCATACTTCGACGATCTCTTAATCCTGGCACAGTCGAAGGAATTGCTCCCATGTCCTCTGCAACAGACAATAACGTGCCTGCAAAGGCACGGGTAGCTCATAAATTGGGCAAAATCGTCTCTGGTTTCGTCACACTGGAAGATTCACTTGGGGGTTGTACTGGATTCAAGTCTTCAGAGAGTCATTTTACCTCTGAACAAGATATCCAAGGTTCATTCAAGGATTCAGGACTTGCTACACAGTCAAAAAGTATCCATTCATGCAGCAATGCATGTGATGGGATTGATGGTGTCAACATTCAACATGGTGGAGTATGCATAGTTCCACTCGAGACCTCTGCAGCATCTGATTCTTGCCAAATGGAATGGGTTGCATCAGATGATAAAAACGCAGACTATGGTTCTTACGATAGAAGTAAGAAGGTCATTAGCCTGGGGAGACCCTTTTGGATATCAAATTGTGAAATTCTGACAAGGAGATGACAGTGTCAGGAAGGTTATGTTTCCAGGGTCAATGGACCAAGGAAGAATGTTGCCTGCCAATAAATATATTGTAACTTCGGGGCATATACATGGCACTGATTCAGGCAAAAGACATTCTTCAGGGAAAACCAGTTCAGATCCGCTCGGACAATGCGATGGCAGTAGCGTACCTCAACCATCAGGGAGGAACTCACAGCCAAAAAGCAATGAAGGAGGTAAGTCACATACTAAAGTGGGCAGAACTTCATCATCCAGCCTTGTCCGCAGTGTTCGTTCCGGAAGTCCTAAACTGGGAAGTGGATTCTCTCAGTCGACACGCCATTCAGGCAAGCGAATGGGCTCTACACCCGGAGGTCTTCCAGACTCTAGTAGACAAGTGGGGGTTGCCAGAGAGAGAACTCATTGCGTCCCGTCAGAACAACAAAGTTCTCGCATACGGGTCAAGAACAAAGAATCCCAGAGCGATCTTTGTGGATGCCCTGTCGGTGAGATGGGACTTTCATCTGGCTTATGTGTTCCCTCCAATCGCCCTATTACCCAGGGTGGTGAGAAAGATAAAGCAAGGAAAGGAAGCTGTGATACTAATAGCTCCAGCTTGGACCAGAAGGCAGTGGTACACAGATCTGCAGAGAATGTCAATTAATGCTCCACTCCTGCTCCCTCAACATCCAGATCTACTGATGCAAGGTCCTTGTTATCACAGACATCTGGATTGACTGTCTTTGACGGCGTGGCTCTTGAAACCTCTATCCTGAAGTCAAGAGGATTCTCACAACAGGAAATTCAAACAATGCTCAGAGCAAGGAATCCTTCCTCAGCTCACATTTATCACCGAATATGGCAAAACTATATTCATTGGTGCTGTGAACGGAAAATGGACCCTGGGTCTTTCAGAGTTTCCAGGGTATTAGCATTCCTTCAGGCAGGAATGGGTAAAGGTTTGAAGGTAACTTCCTTGAGAGTGCAAGTGTCAGCATTGACTGTATGGTTCCAAAAGAAAATTGCCAACTTACACGATGTGCATACTTTTTTCCAGGGAATGCTGCACATTCAACCTTCTTTTGTTCCTCCTACAGTGCCTTGGGACTTAAATTTAGTCCTAAAGGCCTTCAAGTTGCCCCATTTGAACCACTTAATAAAGTGGATCTTAAATGGTTGACAGCTAAAGTTCTTTTTCTGCTGGCCATGGTGTCAGCTAGAAGAGTGTCAGATTTAGGGGCATTGTCATGTCGTTCCCCATTTCTGATTTTTTTTTATCCAGATAAGGCAGTTCTCAGAACTAGATCTGGGTATCTTCCTAAGGCGGTGTCTAAATTCCACCTTAATGAAGAAATTATAGTTGCGGCTTTCCAGGTACCGGGCCTTTCTGCGGGAGATGCATCACTGGACGTGGTCCGTGCCTTAAGGATCTACGTGGATTGTACCAGTGCTATCAGAAAGGCAGATTCTCTCTTCATTCTCTACGGATTTCACAAGAGAGGATGGCCTGCTGATAAGCAGACTCTGGCAAGGTGGCTTCGGATGACGATTTCAGAAGCATATTCTCAAGCTGATCTCCCAGTTCCAGCTAATGTCTCTGCTCACTCTACTCGTAAGGTAGGTCCATCATGGGCAGCACAACGTGGTGCTTCAGCAGAACAGATATGTAAGGCAGCCACATGGTCTTCCATTAACACATTCATTAGGCATTATGACATAGATAGCTTTGCCTCTCCGGACGCTGAATTCGAGTGAAGGATTCTCCTGTCCAAACAGGAGCGTCCCCACCACTAAATTGCTTTGGGAAATCCAATTGTTATCCTGTGGATAACCTGTGGACCCTGCCAGAGAAATATACATTATAGTAAGAACTTACCGTTGATAACGGTATTTCTCCTAAGTCCAAAGGTTCCACAGGGATCCCACCCTGATGCACCTGATTTGAGGATCCTTTTACTCACTAACCTCTTCCTTCTTGTACGGAAGGGTGTGTGTTCTTCTTGCTTGATTAGGGCTATCTATGATGCTCCTGCCTTGAGCTTTGGAAATACAACTGATTTGCCTGAGCCAGGAGGCGGGATATATGGACGGGCCCGTTGCATGCTGGGAGGCCGAAAAGTTTTGACCGATTGGTGCAAATCTGTCACTTTATCATATCCCATTGTTATAGTGTGGACTTAGGAGAAATACCGTTATCAACGGTAAGTTCTTACCATAACGTATATTTAGCACCTGAGTAGGAATTACTGTGTAATTGCTAAGATTCAGTGTTCAGCAACTGGGCTCTCTGTTCATCACACCCAACTGGCAGTAAAGTCTGTACATGCTGTTCCCGCATAGCTCTCTCAGCATCATGTATATAATGTCAGGACTATGGTTTTTGTGAACCTGGTGTTAGTGAAGTCTGTGCGGGCGACTGGAGGACTATGTGTATATTAGGCTGGTCTGTAGGAATCAGTGAGAAGGAGCAATCCCTGACCAGGGACCGAACCCGGGCCTCGCAGAGGGAGCCATATCCTGACCACTGGATCACCAGGGACTTGGTGTTTAAAGCAGGATGGTGAATGTATTGGTGCGACTGAACTGGATATACTGTCACAGGAGTAGGTGCTTGTGTACTCAAGGTTACTATGAAATAGGTTCTCTGGAGTTGCGCAGAACTGGGAGGAGAGCTGAAGACGTTGAACCGGGCTGGTTACCGGTGAGAATGGGAACCACACTGTGAACCGGGCTGTGTACCGGTATACTGGAATGCAACTGTAATCCAGGCTGGTACCGGATATAACTGGAAACGCAACTGTAAGTAGAACAATGACTGTGGCTGTGACTTTAAGACAAGGCTTAAGAACACTGCAGCTGCGGCTTCAAGACAAGACTGGAGAACACTGCAGTTGTGGCTTTAAGACGAGACTGGAGAATTACTGCAGATGTGGCTTTAAGACGAGACTGTAGAATACTGCAGCTGTGGCCCCAAGACGAGACTGAAGAACACTGCAGCTGTGACCTTAAGATGAGACTGTAGAATACTGCCGCTTTGACTTTAAGATGAGACTGTGGAATTCTGCGGCTATGGCTTTAAGATGAGACTGTAGAATACTGCAGCTGTGGCCCCAAGACGAGACTGAAGAACACTGCAGCTGTGACCTTAAGATGAGACTGTAGAATACTACAGCTGTGACTTTAAGATGAGACTGTGGAATACTGCGGCTATGGCTTTAAGACGAGATGAATACTGGATATTAATGGTAACACAACTGTAATCCAGACTGGGAAGCAAA
The DNA here is from genome assembly GCF_028390025.1 of Pseudophryne corroboree. NCBI lineage: Eukaryota > Metazoa > Chordata > Amphibia > Anura > Myobatrachidae > Pseudophryne > Pseudophryne corroboree. The sequence goes on from NC_086449.1 coordinate 578,919,807, forward strand.
AGAGCAGAGTTTTACAGGAACCAAAGTACAAGTGTTACCTTTAGGAAGCTCAGCTTCTAAGCTCACACATAGCTCTGTGTGTGACACATGGAACTGGCAGAGTTTCCAACTCAAGTCTCCTGACTTATACTTCCTGGTAATTGGTGAGCAGTGTTGGGTGAGTCAGAGAGTCTCAAGCTGGCACAGGATTGGACAGCTCTGGGTCAGGTGAACAGTCACTGTCACATGAGTACTCTAGACTAGGCTCTAATGTGGAGTGAGGGCTAGCAGGCTGAAAGAACACTGAAGCCTGAACTTCTGCAAACGAACAGAGGATGCTGGCTTTTAGACCTAAACTTCAGATTGTTGAATTCAGATTCACACAGAAGATTAATCACCACAGGTGGAGCGCGTTAACTCTGCACTCAGGAAACTCATGATACTGACAAGCTGTTTATCCCAGTGAGCAAAGAGACACAGGATCCAGAACAGGTGGCAGGGGTAAGCCACCAAATATGAGAACTACAGTCAGGATCGTGACATATAAATTCTAAGTGTGTCTATTCATATTGTCTGCTTCCTAGTGTTTGGGCCTACTAGGCCTCAATCCGCATCAGAGCCTAAGTCTGGAGAACTGCTGTGACAAGTCCTGATCACCTGACTGCAGCACAGCCAATCATGTGACTATCTGAGCTTCCCTGCACCACCTGACTCCATTCAGCCTATCCCAGTGTTTATCTACCTGTCTCTGGCTCTCAGAAATCGTCAGTGCTATGGTTGTCTAACCCAGTGTTGGATGTCTCTGCATTCTGTGGTTATTTCTGTGGTTATGTCGGTTTGTCTCCAGGTATTCCAGCTCCTGTGACCTTGCTCCACTTAAAGAAACCTGCACCAGTTTCTATCCTGCAGTGCTGCCTGACTCCAGCGGTGTTCCAACATCGTCTCCTGTTGTCATCGGTGTTCAAACATCGATCTGTAACCATCAGTATTCCAATATCGACCTCTGCTACCATCGATGTCCTTCCATCGAGCTCTCACAATCTGTGCCAGTTCTACTCGGCATCCTCTGCAGCCCGTCCAGCTCTCAGCCTACCTCGGTGTTCTGCCATCGAATCCCACTTCCAGTGTTTCATCTCCTGGTCAGTATCGGTTCATCTCTTCAGTTCAGTGATTAGCTGTTCTCTTCTATGGACTTTACCATCATAGTGTCTTCCAAGACTGTACCTTATTGATACCATACTACGCCTAACAGCATTCTTCATTACTACTGTATCTGAGGAACTTGACTGCATTTGAGTACACTGTGATTATTGCCTGAGTACTGTGATATATATCATCTGCCATTGTGATTGCCTGAACTGTGTGAACAATAAAAACTTGCACTTTTACTCCGCTGTCGTTTTGGTCACGCCTTTGGGCGTCTGTACTAAAGTACCTTACATGTCCAGGAATCTCATATGGTCACCAAGGTTCACCTACACATCTTCCCCTACGTCTGAGGCTTCCCCATGTCAGCCACAGGCTTGACAGGGGCGTGAGAATCAGAAAGTGAGATATTTTGTGAGTGTTCTTCTGGTTTATTTATTTTTTTAAAGTGGCAATCATTTACATGACAAAACCAGGTTGGTTTTCCCATGTAAATATTATAACTGCCACTTAAAAAACAAAACAAAACAAAAAAACAGGAGAACTCTCTGAAAATCTCTTACTTTCTGATTCTCACATCCTATTACATTCCCCACATACTGTTTATTTGGAAACTTGTGCATTTATTTTTCAGAGTGCGAGAAGTGTTAGAGATTGAGGTTTTTTAAAATAATTTATAGATGAATAAAATAATTGTAGCTAAAATTGCAACTTCTGATAGAATCACTCAGGCAATAGAATTTTTATGACCATGGAAGTGCATTATGAGAAGAAGCCTATCAACTGACTTGAAACTAATGACATCATGGAAAATATATGTATTCAACCCACAAGATAAATTCCACCAATTTGTGTATTCTTGTATATGCTGGGGAAAAAAAAAAAGCTGAGTTTAACAGTCTGAAGCTATGCGTCCCAGCAACTACAATATGGTAACAACAACAAAAAATAACACTGTACCAAATACTGTTTTTCAATTAATTTTTATTTTCATATAATGTTTTTATTAAAGTAGTTTTAAGAATATATGAAGGAGATGCATTTTTCATTTCATTTATTAAGTCATTAATCAGCAATGCACTAAACTATAGATAGAAACAGAAGATTTTGCGGAAGTGGAGATTCATTCCCAATTCATTCATAATTTTGTTTCTGATCTTCCTGTGGGGAAAAAAAGGATGAGGTCCATTACATATACAGCAACACATTAACTGATTCTGATTTTGCATTTACTGAAGGAAACTTAAATACTACATATATCTTTAGAGCATATTGCTGAAACTCTTACTGAACCAATGAATCATGGGAAAAATGTTCTATGAACTAATCATTTAGAAATATATTCATATTATTTAAAAGTTTTCAAATCCTACAACTCCTAATATACATGAAAGCTATAATGGGGTCCTCTTCTCCTGCTTATTGCTTTGCTCCTTCTTCCCTTCACTTACTACGCTTTTATTAGTCTAACCATTATTATTCTTCCGTTCCTGTGCTGCTATTACACCCAATGTTGCATTTATATTGTGTCATCCTATTGCTATAGTATATTCCCTGTACTTAGTTACACAGATCCTTTATTGTCTTTCAGCAGTACTAAATTATGCAAATGAAACAATTAAAATGAATAGCAAAAGTAACACATCTTTCTTATCATGGGTGTGCAGTATGTGTGTTCTGTGAGATAGATAGATAGATAGATAGATAGATAGATAGATAGATAGATAGATAGATAGATTACCTTTTTTACAGTCCAGATTATCCAAGTAAAGTGTCTCCAAGTCACCCTGCGATGCCACCAAGTCCACCTAGCAGTCCACTTAGCAGTCCACTTACAGGCAAGCTTCCTAATAGCCCCTGACCTTTTCCTCCTGTCAGTCCTCCTGTCAGGTCTGAAACTGTTCCAACCAAACCTCCTAATCCTCCACCTGACCCCAGGAGGCCTCCCACTCCACTTAGTAATCCTCCATTTCCAGAAAGCAAACCACCTAATCCTCCACCTGATCCACCTGACCCCAGGAGGCCTCCCACTCCACTTAGTAATCCTCCATTTCCAGAAAGCAAACCACCTAATGCTCCACCTGATCCACCTGACCCCAGGAGGCCTCCCACTCCACTTAGTAATCCTCCATTTCCAGATTGGCATCCTGATCCTAGCAATCCCCCTTTTCCACCAAGTAAGTCTGTCACTCCAAGGCCACTAACTGCACCTGTTACTCCTCCAAGCAAGTTTCCTACGGGACCAAGCAAGTTTCCTACGGGACCAAGCACGCTTCCTAAGGGACCAAGAATACTTAATAATGATAGAAGCCCTCCAACTGGGCCTAAAAGATCACGAGTGTGTCGATTATGAGCCCCCCCTTCAGTAGTATGCGTAGATGGAGAGTTTGGCAGATGTCCTTGGCTGATGCGCTGCAGGAACTAAAGAGAAATATTACTGTACTCTCTATCATAATGACCATACAAACACAGACAAACAAAAAAAACAACGTCAGGTGAATGTCTCGCTTATTATAACAATGATTGTCCACTTTCATTTAACAGACAAGAAGGATCACACCATCCATACTTTTCAGTTGAGGGTGTATTGCCCATATGTATAGCAGAGGTGTATTTAGGGGTGAGGGCGCCCCTAGGCACCACATTAATGGTCACCTCATCTGCCTAATTTTAATATCTTCATTGCTTGGTTATAAGCGCTCATTTGATAATCGCTAATTAAGTAGAATAATAAACTAATTATGACATGTTTGTATATTTAATTATGTATACATATTTACTAAGTAGAGCAGTTTACAAGTCAGTGTGTGCATGTATTACCTACTCCATTCAAGATGACATATGATACAGTACAGTAGATAGATTTTGCAGTTACTGGTACATTTCGGTCTGACAGTTCCAATAAAAGCAAAGTGCCGCCCCCAAACAAGTGCCACCACTAGGCATGTGCAGGGAAGTGAGCTGAATGACAGAGGCGCAATGTGCCCCATCATTATTGGCAACACTATACTTGTAGCTTTTGTGACCTGCACCAGTCGTTCCTGCTCCCACAATACTGGGGGTAATTCAGAGTTGATCATAGATGTGCTAAATTTAGCACATCTACGATCATTTGCTATGACATGCGGGGGGAAGCCCAACACGGGGCTAGTCCGCCACGCATGTCAGGCCCTACCCTCCCAGGGGCGTTTTAAGAGAGGAGGAGGCCCGTGTGCAGGCTTCTGCTTCAGGGGCCCCCTCCTCTCTGACTGATGCACAGGATTTAATACTTACCTCTCCGGAGTCCCTCGGCGGTGCCACCCTACTCCGCGGCAGCAGCAATAGAGTCTGAGAACAGACTCTATTGCGCATGCGCAAACCTCCGGGAACACGGCACGGTGGCCATTTTCCCAAAGATTTTTCTAATGCGCATGCACGAAACTCTGGAAAAATGGCCGCCGTGCCATCTTTCCGAAGTTTTCAGCAGGAGCATTAGAGTGTGTTCCCCCTAGTGTTCAAACTCTATTGCACTGCCGAAAAGGGATGGCTTCGACGGGGGACTTCAGAGAGGTAAGTATTAAGCAAATGGGTGCAGTGTGTGCGGGGTGGGCCCCCCTGGACCTGGGGGCCCGTGTGCCTCGCACACACTGCACCCATTATAGAAATGCCAATGCCCCCCCTCCCCCGCACAAGTACAAAAGCGCTGTTGTACTTGACAAGTAGCTCCCCACCTGCACAGCTCCTGCACGCTGGCAGAGAGCTACCCATCGCAGCGGCTGCATGTGACGTCGCGCAGCCGCCGCGGCCCGTCCCCTGCATGGTCCAGGCATGCGTTGCCTGGACTGCCCCCTCCCGCCCAATGACCGCCTCTGCCTGTCAATCAGGCAGAGGCAATCGCTGGGCTGAGATGCTGATAGCATCTCTGGCATGCGCACTGTGGCGCATGCGCAGTTCAGACTTGATCGCCCGCTGTGTGAAAATGCACAGCAGCAATCAGGTCTGAATTAGTTCCACTGTCATTTGCTGTGGAAACATGCAGCCAGGGATTGTGATTACAATAAAATAGTACATTTTTATTTTTATTTTTTTTCTTTAATCAGCCATGAGTGCCACTGGGAAGTTTTGACTGCTGCATGTTGCAAGAGAGGTGAGTGAACCTCCGCCCCCCCTCTTTGGCAACTACATTCTTAATACAGGTGGTAAATGACCCTGCTTTGATTCGTTAATGGACATTACATTTAAGGGCCCACCCACCCCCAACCCCACCCACCCCCACCAATATATAAAATTACAGTATTGTTTGCAGGAACTCAACAATTACAATTTCTTGATTTTCTATTAATTGAATGTATGTTGTAGACTACTGCCATACTTGCAACCTGTAACCTCACAAATCTTACCAATAAATGGCACACAGTTGGTGTTATTCGTACTGGGCAGAGGTAATTCTGTAAAAAGAAGTCAGATTGCAATGTTTAATTTTATTGTGACAACGTTTTCATTGTAGAAAGTTATTGTTTGACAATTTAAAATTTGTATGTCAGAATATTCAGAAACAACACTCTTATGTAGGAAATACTAGAATGCTATGTATAAAGCCGGGTACACACTAGAGCGGTGTCTGCACGACATATTGGGCCAGATTTAATAGGGTGCGATTTCGGAAAGCGTGCGATTTTTACCACAAATTTAATTTAATGTAATAGCTTGCATTTTTGTTAAAAATTGCAAGTGATAAATCGTATCCAGATGTTTTCCCATTGAAAACAATGAAAATCGCAAATGTAATAGGATGCAATTTTTTTCACTTGCACTCAAAACCTTACCAAAAGTAGCCCGAATAGGCCAGGTTTAGACTGGCGATTTTTGGAGAAGCATGCACAGATCAATGTGATCCGTGCATGCTTCTGTCTGTAAAAGTAAAGAAAGTGTTAAAAAATAAAAAAAATAGAAGTGCAGGTCCCCCCCAAAAGCATAAACAGCCCCGGGCTCTTTGAGCCAGTCCTGATTGCAAAAATACGGGGGAAAATTTTGACTGGGGTTCCCCCGTATTTAGGCAAACAACACCAGGCCCTTGGACCAGTCCTGGTTCCAAAAATATGGGGGACAAAAGAAGTGGGGTCCCCCATATTTTTTAAACCAGCATCGGGCTCCACTAGCCAGGGAGGTGATGCCGCAGCCGGGGGGACACTTTTATATAGGTCCCTGCATCCAAAGCATCACAAACCCCCCAACTAGTCACCCCAGGCCGGGTTCCCTGGAGGAGTAGGGACCCATTAAAATAAAGGGGTCCCCCCCTCCAGGCTCCCAAGGGCCAGGGATGAAGCCTGAGGCTTTATTATCTTTTGCTGTGGAACTACAAGTCCTAGCAAGCCTCCCCCGCATGCTGGTACTTGGAGAACCACAGGTATCAGCATGCGGGAATTAATGGGCCTGCTGGTACCTGTAGTTCCACAGCAAAATAAATACCCCAAAAAAGACAAGACACACACACTGTCAAAGTAAAAGTTTATTTACACATACATGCGCAAACTTACCCATACTTACCTAGTGTTCCACGGAGCCCCTCGGTCCCCTTATCTAGCAGAATCAATCAGGGTACCTGTAACAAAAAAACAAAACAATATACTCACCTAGAATCAGGCGGAGATCAGTCCTCTTCGTTCCCAGTAGGCATCCACAGGGTTAAAAAAAAATAAAACAAATCAATCCTGTCCAATGCACTAAAGGGCATACATGTTTACACATGTATCCCCTTTTCCTGAATGCCGGGACCCTGGCATTCGAGGAAAGGACCCGGCAGCCAGTCAGGGAGCACCACGTCATAGCTCTCTCCTGATTGGCTGTGCGCTTCTGGCCTGTCAATCAGGCAGAGCGCACCGGCTATAATGGAGGATAGCGGTCCTCCATTATAGTCAAATGTGGGAAAATTGTGGTCTGCGGTAGACCGCGCAGTTAATTGGGGTCACTCTTGTGGGTTTATTTGTTCTGACCTTCATTAGCACCCCACCACCACCACCAGTGTGTACACATGATCTGGACTGACGGGGATTTGTTCCGTAGTCGGGGAAAAAATCCCTGTTGTTCTAGTGTGTACCCAGCATACCCCCAGCCCAGGCTCAGGTACATGCAGTATGAACCCCTTTTGGCGCCCTGCAGCACAGATGCAAAAGAGATGCCATTGCTTATGCACATCCCCCCCCCCCCCCATGTTCCAACTGCTGCAACAATGCCCCAGCATACCCTGTTCTGCCAGTAATGCTGAAAAGCCATAAATATATATTGGTATGAAGAAATATTAGTGAATACGGGTGGTCATTCCGAGTTGTTCGCTCGCTGCCGTTTTTAGCAGAATAGCGATCAGGCTAAAAACTGGCAGTTATGCGCATGCGTATGGGCCGCTGGGCGCACGCGCTAAGTATTTTCACACAAAACTATGCAACTTTACACAGGTCCGAGCAACGCTTTTCAGTCGCTCTGCTGATCGGTGAGTGATTGACAGGAAGTGGGTGTTTCTGGGCGGAAACTGACCGTTTTCCGGGAGTGTGCTAAAAAACGAAGGCGTGTCAGGCTAAAACGCAGGAGTGGCTGGAGAAACGGGGGAGTGGCTGGCCGAACGCAGGGCGTGTTTGTGACGTCAAACCAGGAACTAAACGGACTGAGGTGATCGCAATCTAGGAGTAGGTCTGGAGCTACTCAGAAACTGCAGGGAAATATTTAATAGCAGAACTGCTAATCTTTCGTTCGCAATTCTGCTAAGCTAAGCTACACTCCTAGAGGTAGGCGGCTTAGCGTGTGCACTGCTGCTAAAAGCAGCTAGCGAGCGATCAACTCGGAATGAGGGCCACTGTTACTATTATTAATTATGTTTCTGTCATTTCTAAACCAGACAACTTGTTTCCATTTTTTTATAAATGTGATAACTAGTACAAATCTGTATAATTGTATGTTTGTTTACCAACATCTGATGCACAGTTGTAGTCAGGTTTTGAAGTGCACCATCGCCATCCATAACTAACGTCTCCTAGTGAACAGGAAATTAAAAAAATATACAAATGAGTAGATAACAATGAGATTGTATGAATTATTATTTTTTCAATTATAGATTGTCAAAGTTAAACTTTATGTGCATGCACAATACTGACATCAAGAAGACATAACAGCATTGTCTAGACAAAATGTAACACCAAATGGAAAATTATAGCTTACTAGATTTGCATCTGATCCAAAAATGTCTTTGCGGGTACAGCCAGAGGCAACCTAATGTAGAATGTAAAATATTAAACCAAATATACAATGTATACATTTTTTCATGTCTGTCCATCCTGATATATGACTGTCATTTGCTATATCACAGTAGCATATGCAGAAAATGAAATTGTCACAGCAATTTTCTTTTCAGCTTTAGCACCAAAAAAATCCAAATTGCATGGAATATAGCACAGGTTCTCAAACTCGGTCCTCAGGACCCCACACAGTGCATGTTTTGCAGGTCTCCTTACAGAATCACAAGTGAAATAACTAGCTCCACCTGTGGACCTTTTAAAATGTGTCAGTGAGTAATTAAAACACCTGTGCACCTGCTGGGTTACCTGCAAAACATGCACTGTGTGGGGAGGACCGAGTTTGAGAACCTATGGAATATAGCAAAAGAAGACATGAAACACCTCTTTTATAGATGTCTACAAAATACTGTATAACAAGTTCTGAAAAAAATAAAAGGTTAGGGTTAGCCACAAAGGGGGGATGTTAGGGTTAGGCTGCGGAAAGGGAGTATTAGGGTTAGAGGGTAGGGAAGAGGGGATACTTACCTCGCCCCTGTCGGGATTTTTAACATCGGGATGTCGGCGTCGGTATTGTGACCCCCGGCATCCCATCTGCCGGTCACACATATTGAACCCCTACATACCAGCTATTATGACATATTCTCATGTTCTGAGGTGGGTAAAGGAAGAGAAAGTCCACTAGTCGGTCATCCTCTGAAGAAGGCTTACTTTGTGGCGCACTCTTTTATTGTAAATATGTAGCCTGTGTTAAATTAAAACTTAACATTTATTTTAGGCAGTTTTAAAATAATGTTGACAATAAGACATAAACAACACAAAGTGATCTTGAATAGATCTGTGAATATTTCGAAATGACCGTGTATCAACACATCAGAAAAATGTATGATCGTTGTAACACAAATTCCCTATAAATGGGATTTCCTGACAAACCGTTAAAAAAATAAAACAAAGGTGAAAATATCTGCAATCAATTATTACTAATGGGTAGCAGTAAATTCAAGGAGACCTCTCCCCCATAATAATTTGATCTCACTCGATAGTGTACCAAGATAATAGCAACTGTCTGCAATGGCTGTGCATGTTCCCTTTAAATTCATGGATAGTAAAACATCCTAGAGGGACAAGGCTGATTGATGGCAGATGTGGAGCATGTCAGAGTGACACAAAACTGTGATTCAATATAGTGTTAGAACTAACTTCTAAATAAATATTAACTCCTATATGCTATTATCTGGGTACACTATCGAGTGAGATCAAATTATTATGGGGGAGAGGTCTCCTTGAATTTACTGCTACCCATTAATAATAATTGATTGCAGATATTTTCATCTTTGTTTTATTTTTTCAACGGTTTGTCAGGAAATCCTATTTATAGGGAATTTGTGTTACAACGATCATACATTTTTCTGTTGTGTTGATACACGGTCATTTCGAAATATTCACAGATCTATTCAAGATCACTTTGTGTTGTTTATGTCTTATTGTCAACATTATTTTAAAACTGCCTAAAATAAATGTTAAGTTTAAATTTAACACGGGCTACATATTTACAATAAAAGAGTGCGCCACAAAGTAAGCCTTCTTCAGAGGATGACCGACTAGTGGTCTTTCTCTTCCTTTACCCTCCTCAGTTACTGTACTATGCTTACTGGCGCACCTCCAGCCCAATTCATTAAAGTGTAGAACATTAGATCTACTCAAATTGATTTTCCAAGGATGGTTCTCATGACTGATTACTATACAGATTATGAAAGCTTGTGCATAACTTTTTAGACTATATGTCTTTTATTTGTAAACATATTCTCATGTTCACAATCTTGTACATAACAAAATTCTAACATGGGAAAATTGTATGTTAATGAAAGTATTTTCTTTGTTATATATGCATAAAATGTAGAAGTGCTAATCTTTGTATTTTCAGCTCAAAATCCTCTTTTCTGTAGAGCAATATCCTAGGAGATACCTACATCTGGTGGGGCTACCCAACGTTTCATCCATTGTGGCAGTAACATATCTAAGGGCCATGGTGCCCCCTACAAAGTGAAGGCCTTGAATACCTGAAACATTTACTCAGCTGCATTGTGATGTCATGATGTGCTGAACTTCTGGACCAACACATCATGGAGGCTTCCCGAGGGAGCCCAGAGCTAGGAGCTAGAACCAAAAGGCAAGGCTGGGATAATTTGTGTAGAACCTTCTCTGACTTTGGACAGCTACAGGCTCTCAAAGGGTTTAAATTTGAGGATTGCTGAGCTGGGTTGTACCCCTTCCATTTGACTGTTGTCCCTGGAGAGTGCCATTCTGGCCAACCAGTAGTTGCATCACTACATTCTGGTCTGACTTGGTAGCTCTGATGAAGAACTTAGGTTGTGCATGAATTGGACACCCTGATTTGTCAGTTCAATAATCTCAATGGCCAAAAGGCTGCATATAGCATGCCAGTAGAGACTAGGTATACAGTGTGGCAAGCTTTAAAAAGTCCTGCTTCAAACATGAGCTATATATAGTATTAAGCACATGGGACAGATGTGACAGGTCTACCCGGGTACGCAGTGCTTGGCTGCAACACATAACTTCTGCAATGTAAGTAAAGGTGTTCACTTTTATCCCATCTGTGAAGCTAAGTAAGATATTCTATTCATGTGTTGATTATACATATAATGGCTTTCTTACCTCAATGTGTTGAATTTCCTTGATGAGTTCTGTTTTGTCAGTCGCATCCTATAAAAACAAATGTATAGCATATCTATTAAGTATAATAAATGGTAGGACTGCATGACAGGCAATCCTAAAAGAAACAGTAAATTACAGTATTGGTTCTTCTTACCTTGAATTTGTAATAAGTGCAGATGAAGTTTGCCAGATCACCAACAGTTAATCCTTTATTTGCCTATGACAAATAATGGATAAATAACATTGAGTTGCATCTTTCACAGCATACAGTATTTGCTGAAATGTGCCTGTGTTCACTGACAATGCTTTTGTATGTTGTGTAGGTATATATCTATTTTTATATACACATATACAGATATAACCATGAAGTCGAGATACATGAGACTGTTAAGTTGAACGCCCTGAAATATTTTATTGATTTATGTTTTTTGATCTATTTGAAAATATTTTTCTATTATGCTTAAATGTTTAAATTTTACTGGCTGGAGGCTGTTTTGCTCCAAACTGCACCACATGCATCGGACTGCTATCGGAACTGGCTTATATCACAAATATATATATATATATAATCTGGCACTCTGGTGGCTTGTGTGCCCTCCTAAGGGATAACACTCCCCAAAATACAACAGAGGGAAGAAAGCAGCATTCCAAGACTGCGTAGATGGTGAAGCAATCTGTGTTTAATATATCATAAATGTTTTGGGCACTGAAAACCCTTCTTCATGACAAACACTCATACACACATAAAGGGTGCAATTTAATTGTTTGAAAAGTCGGTTGGGTGTCTGTTTTTTTCCTATTAGATAGGAAATAACAGACACCCAACTGACTTTTCAAACAATTGAATACCTCTCATAGGGGGAAATTTACTAAGATGGGAGTTCTATTTAAGATGGGATGTTGCCCATAGCAACCAATCAGTTTCTACTTCTCATTTTTCTAGCACCTTCTACAAGATAATACCTGAAATCTGATTGGTTGCTATGGGCAACATCCCATCTTAAATAGAACTCCCATCTTAGTAAATTTACCTCACAGAGTGTGTAATACCAGCATATCAGATTTAAACTGCACTAGAATTTTGAGTTGGAAATAAATATTTAATTGGTTCTTGAACATTATATCACTATCATAAATGCCACCCATAGTATTGAGACCAAATACCTACCAAAGCCTTCTCCAGGCAGCTGGACTCTTGTTCTTCGCCATTTCTAATGCAAACTGATGTGGCAGGTGCTAAAACATAGAAATGGTTGTCAACAAGTAGGTGATAATAACATGATACATAAAATCTACTTAAAAATGACAAATGACATAGGATTCTCAGACAACTCATCTATTATATTCTGCTACAATACAGGGGTCTATTTACTAAGCGTTAGAAAGAGATAAAGTGGACAGAGATAAAAGTACCAACCAACTAGCTCCTAACTGCCATTTCTCAAACCCAGCCTGTAACATGGCAGTTAGGAGCTGGTTGGTTGGTACTTTATCTCCAGCGACTTTATCTCTCTCCAAGGCTTAGTAAATAGACCATTTATCACTTAATTTGAAGACTAAAGGTCTCTCAAGTTTGAAAATGTATCTTCTATATCTGCAGTATTGTCAGTTTACAGTAATAATTAGCTAAAAGAAAGGGCACTTACCAAAGCAGCAACCGGCAGCTATGACCAATAGTGTCAGAGTAATCATCCTTTCTTACTTGCAAGGTGCGTCTTCAGTATGAAACTCACAGGTGGAATGTACTGAAATGTTTCAGAAGTGATGAATTTATACAAATTTAGGTCTGTGAGTACATCTAATACTAATTAAACAAGTAGATAAAGTGGATGGAAGCGTGAAAATCGTTTTGTAACATAAGAACTTGTGCCCAATGCAAACAAGTAATCATGATCCTTACTTGTCATGGTGTATTATAATGATCAAAGGCTGATACCTTAATGTTTACTGTTTCCCTCAAGCAGAACAAATCAAATGTTAACTGGAAGTTTAACTGTCATATTATAAGGGAGGAGTAACCCACAATGTACCAGTTGAACAATTGTAAAAATCCCTTTATTCATACAAATCCATGAAAATAAATGCAAAGAAGATGAAACACATACAATTAGCATGAATTAACAGGTATAATAGATTTACAGTCAAAGGTCAACACTGTGTAGGTTGACAATACATGGCCGACATGCAGAAGGTGGACAGTCAAAAGGTCAAAGAAAAATAATTAAATGGTAGCGCAAAAAATGTGGGTGGTTGCTGTAATAGATTTTACATTATGTAGATAGAAATAAAAACTTTTTAATATGCACTAAAAAATATACAATTCATTAAAATATATATAGTCGCCCAAATGGCTGTGCAATCAATGTATAAAACTGGATGTAGAAGAAGTGTCCGTTCCTATTTTTGCCCTCTTGTAAATATTTCACATTAGGTGTATAATGGCATCAGTTTCTTTTGGTGGTTAAAGTGTCCAAGAAACAGGTAAACTTTACAGTGTGTCCGTTAGAAGAAATATCCCTGATATTGCACTCCTGTATTTAGGCAGGGATCCACGGTGGTAAGTACCGGTTTGGTCCTGCAGTTTCTGGTTAAAATTCCCTCAAATTCGCCGTAAAGGAAGCATGGAGTCCAGGGGTGGTTCAAGCAGTTTGTAGTCCAGATGGGTGAGAAGGGTGGTCATCTTGAGCATTTTGCTGCATCCAAAATGCAGCTTTATCAAAGGTGAGGTATGTTTGCCCCAGATGGGTTTTTATACCCTTGTCAATATGGCTGCTAATTAGCACCTGGGCACGATTATTCTATCAAATTTTGTTAAACCACATTGATAAATATAAACACAAAGAGGAGTACATGAAGGCAGATGGATTGGGATCGGGTGACCGGCGGTCGGGATCCCTGCGGTCAGCATACCGACGCCGGAATCCCAACTGCCGGGATCATAACTACATCCCGAGGCAGACCCATCTATCATACATTACTATGTATACTAGTGCAAATCAACATGGATTGTAAAGTATGAAAAAGTTGAAAAAGTGTAAACAAATAAAAAAAATTTAAAAACATGCTCTGTTGACCATTGTCATGTTGATCATTTGAACATGTCAACCTTTTAAACCATATGCATATCGACCATTTGGTATTGACTATTGACTATCGACCTTTTAACTGTCGACCTATCATTTGTACACCCTCTTTAGGTGCCTCGATCCCGACTACAGTCCCCACACTCAATGCTACCTGTTCCCGGAATCAGCTCCAGGCAGCATCACAGATGTGATATAATGACGTTTCAGCGGCTATGATGCTGCCAGTTTTACCAAGCTAAAGAATGCAAAGCATTTCCAAGCTTTGTCCGCGGAGCTACTGCCATCTGAAGATGGCATTAGCCTGCTGTAGCCTATGGGCTACATTTTGCATAATTAGCAGGCAGTGGGCTCCCCCAGAACTGTCCCCAGCAATGGCCACCTTGAATGTGTGGTCAGCAGACTGTGCATGTACAGGAGTCACACTTCCACTCCAAGCACATTGCAGGGACAGGCTCCTTCTGGAGCCCCTATCCTTGCAGACACTCTTACTGCATGCCGCTGGTATAAGGCCCTAAGGGGACCTATTTATCAGGCGTGGTATGCGTGACCGCCGGTCAGCATACTAACGCCGGCATCCTGACAGCGGAATGCCGGGGGGGGGGGGATCTCCTTGCGAGCTTGCTCCGCTCGCCATACTGCGTGCTTGGTAATTCCCACTCTATGTATGGGTGTCGTGGACAAGTGGGAATAGTCCCTGTTGGTCGGCATGCCGACTGTTGGGATTGTGAGGGGGCCGGGATATAGGGGGAGGTATTGTAAATGGCCGTATCCTGACCGCCGGTCACATAGCTACATTCCCCTATTTATCAAACCCCCTTTTTGCATGATTTACTGTAGTTACCCCTAGCTTTTGCATGTTTTAAGTATTGAGGCTGTTTCACAAGAGCCTTAACACAGGAGATATCAGTTAGCTACATTTCTAATATTTGGCATTCAGATTTGGGAGAGATTGCAGGTTCAGAAATTAATACTATTAAGACTTCTGCAAAATAGAAAACACAGAAAAAAATTGGTGCTGAACAAACTAGGAATTGTATGAAAGTGTAAGATGAAATGGCTTGAAAAATTAAGATATTTGTTACCCATATTTAAAAAAAAAAAAAAAATTACAAATACAAAGAAATCCCAATTACTGCATCCAAGACCACTATGTAAAACCATTATATGACTTCTATGGGGTCGATTCAGTTAGGGCCAATGTGCAAGAACGCTCACAATCAGTAAAGTGGTAAGCAGTTCCTTTGCAAATTTCCACACATAGCACTTCTATAGTAAGCAAAGCTTTGGTCAGTAATTAACGATCACAATACTACCTTTTCTACAGGATATCTAATTGAAACTTCTGCAGCCTCTCTGTTTGAGTCCCAGTTTGTTGTGCTCATCTGGTAAGGGCCTGGAAGAGTTCACTGACGCGTTTCGTCCCATGTGAGGGAAATTCTTAAAGTGATTTGCCTATCATAAACATTTCTTTAAACTTGAATGGGACACCCACAAAGCCTCATTCAATTAATAAAATTCACCTCTGTATAAACAATTTTGTAAGCAATTTTAAAAAGCAATGAGTATAGATATATAAATATACATGAAACCAAATCATTAAAAGACATGAGAATGAATATATGAAAAAATAAGTTTGTACATATAAAAAATAAAAATAAAAGCAACATGGGAGAATGTATAGAACACTGTATAAATAATTAGAAGTCTCAACATATAGTATGTTAACCCATTCCTACATGACCCTTAGTAGGGAAACATGGTAACTCCTCACAATTTTGGTATATCCTCTCTCCAGCAAGAGGGAGTGAAACTCTCTTAAGTATCATAACTAAAAATCAGAAATATAAAAGAAGATACATAAGATGCTACAGAATGTCTAATAAATATAGAAACTTAAGGTGGGTACACACTAATAGATATATCTGCAGATCAACTGATCTGCAGATATATCTGTGGACGGATCGGGCAGTGTGTTGAGCATACACACTGCCCGATCCGTCGGGGACTGACGTCATGAACTGGGCGGGCGTGTACACACGCCCGCCCAGTTCAGCTGTCAATCACCGCCGGCCGCCGCAGCATGTGTACGGGCGGTTGGCCAACCGCCCCGTACACGCACAGCGACGCGCCAATATATCGGAGTTCACAGACGTATCGGCCGTACACACTGGCCGACGGTCCCGCGATATATCGGCCGTTCAAGAGAACGGCCGATATATATTGACCAGTGTGTACGGGCCTTTAGGGAAGCTTCCAACACAAGCAATGAAAACATTCCAGGCTCTTGATGCATATGGGTATGACATATGAAACATAATGTAACATAAAATAAGTGTCAGCATCTGGGGTCTTACCGGTACGCTGGGGCCGCCGGGCTGGCTTCATGGGCGGCGGCTGGGCTGCGGCGGAGGAGGGCTGCTGCGTCGGGTCCGGGGTAAGGGTAGCGGTGGTGAGGGGGTCCGCCCGTGGCAGCGGGACTCCGCTGCAGTGGCTCTCTTGCTGAACCGTTGCTTAGGAGACCAGGGGCAGTGAGCAGTATGGCTATATAAAAGGTCTGCAGTACTGGGTGCCGCCATTTTAGCCTGTGCTCCCAGGATTCCTTCCGTATTCTGGTTACTTCTAACCCTTCTTTGCCGGTTCTCAGTTGCTGCTGCAGTCCCGCCGTTCCTAACCTGCTGCTGCCTGTGGAAACGCTCCTGGAAAACCCGGTCCACTAAGACCCTCTGGGCATGGTCGACCCCGGGTCTCCTGCCTCGTCTTCCGAGCCACAGTCCGCAGATCCTTGTCTCCAGCCACATTCTTGAACCACCATCCACAGTCCTCAGCTCGTTGTCTCCAGCCTCGTCTTACAAGCCACAGTCTACAGTTCATAGTCTCCAGCCACGACCTCGAACCACCGTCCACAGTCCTCAGCTCATTATCTACAGTCCCGTCTTTCAAATAACAGTCCGCGGTTCTTTGTCTCCAGCCACGTCTTTAACCAACATTCACAGTTCCGCAGTTCATCATTTACAACCTCGTCTTTCAAGCCACAACCCGCAGTCCTTTGTCTACAAATCCGTTTCTAAGTCATCATTCTCCAGCAACAGTTCTCTACCTCAGCCCCGTCCACAAGAACTACAACCCACTGACTCTGGGCCCCGCCTACGTCCTTCATTACCCCTTGTCCCATGAGAAGGAACTATATTCAACCCCCTCGACTTGTTCATCCCCAGACTACTCCCTCCTTGGGCGAGTCTCAGCTGCCGAATCCTCAAACCTTGGTAGACGTGACAGTAAGCACTGGCTCCATGGATTCGATGGGTGATCAGGCCTCAGGAGGTGATTCAACCGCAGATATCTGGTCTCGCTTGAGCAAGCAGGAGGCCACCCAGTCACAAATTGTGCAGTTCATGCAGAATATGTCCGAACATCTCGATTCTCTCTGTGTTGCAATGACGGCTCCTCAAGGAACAACGGCTGCTCCCACTTTAGCACCCCCGGTCCCACTTCCTCCTGTACCGGTACCACTTCCACGGTTGCATTTGCCATTTCCCAGTAAGTTCGATGGAAATCCAAAACAATGCCGCGGGTTTCTCAACCAGTGCGAAATTCAGTTCAAACTACAGTCGGCCAACTTCCCATCAGCACGAACCAAGGTAGCCTATATCATTTCTTTGCTTACTGGGCAAGCGTTGGAATGGGCGTCACCTTTGTGGGAGAGGTCGGATCCCATCCTGTCTAACTATTCAGAGTGTGTGGCCACCTTTCGAAGAATCTTCGACAAACCGGGCAGGACTTCTGCCGCTTCATTGGAGATCCTGCGCCTGCGTCAGGGCACGCGTACGGTCAGTCAGTACGTGATCCAGTTTCGTACTCTCTCCTCAGAACTGAACTGGAATGAGGAGGCTCTCATCGCAGCTTTCTGGATCTGTCTCTCTGAAAAGATCAAAGATGACCTCGCGACTCAGGACGTACCTGATAAGTTGGATAAGTTAATTTCCCTTTGCAACAAATTAGACTTGAGATACAGAGAACGCTGTATGGAGAGATCACGGTCAGATCGTCCCAAGCCTCGAGTCGTTCTTCCACCAACATCATCATCACCAACTACCCAAGAACCCATGCAGATCAATCGTTCTCGTCTCTCCAACGAAGAACGTCAGAGACGGCGACAAGGGAACTTATGCCTGTATTGTGGTGCATCTGATCATTTTGTTAAATCTTGCAGCCAACGTCCGGGAAACGCCCATTCCTAGCTTGTGCCGGAGAGGTCAAGCTAGGAGAATTCTCAGAATTACTTGCCAAGAAAGAGTCTGTCTTGTTAACTCATCTGGAGCTCCCATCTTCCTCTCTTCTCATCCCTGCACTACTCGACTCCGGAGCCACCGAAAGTTTTATTACATCAGCTCTGGTCAGACGATCTGGGATACAAACGGTCCGTTTGGAGCGTACCATTTCAATTACTGCGGTGGATGGAAGTCATATTCCTGAGGGAATTATCACTCTTCGTACTATTCCTCTTAAGATGAAGGTCAGAGTTCTTCATTCGGGAAAACATCTCTTTCTTAGTAATTCCTAAAGCCTCTCACGAACTGATCCTAGGATTTCCATGGTTAATAAAACACAATCCCCACATAGATTGGCAAACCATGGGTGTTCTCTCCTGGGGACGGAACTGCTTCCAGAACTGTTTACCCTCAGTAAGACCTCTCTGCTCTTCTAGCCCTTCCAGCCTTCCTGCGGAATGCCTGGCCTTCCAAGATGTTTTTAGTAAGCATGGGGCGGACCCCTTGCCTCCGCATCGCACTTGGGATTGCCCCATTGATCTGGTTCCAGGCAAGACTCCTCCCAAAGGTCAAATCTACCCTCTCTCACTCCCTGAGACACAGGCCATGTCGGAGTATATCCTGGAGAATTTAGATAAAGGGTTCATCAGGTCATCCACCTCTCCGGGCGGGGCGGGGTTTTTCTTTGTCAAGAAGAAGGATGGGGGTCTGCGGCCCTGTATTGACTATAGAGGTCTTAATGACTTAACAATTAAGAACAGATATCCCTTGCCTCTAATTCCAGAACTTTTCGACCGTGTAAAAGGAGCTACTGTGTTCACCAAGTTGGACCTATGGAGGGCCTACAATCTTATACGTATCCGCCCTGGTGACGAATGGAAGACGGCATTTAATACCCGTGACGGGCATTATGAATATCTGGTAATGCCTTTCGGTGTGTGTAACAGGGGCTGCTGTCTTCCAAGAATTCTTTAACGAAATTTCCAGAGATCTCCTCTATGACTGTTTGGTGGTGCATCTGGATGACATCCTCATCTTTTCTAGTGATCTGAAGACCCATCGAGAGAACAAGTCAAAGAAGTTCTAACTCGTTTACGGAGGAATCAATTATTCTGTAAGTTAGAGAAGTGCACCTTCGAAGTACCCACGATACCGTTCCTCGGTTACATCCTCTCGTGGCAGAGGTTACAGATGAATCCCGCTAAAGTCCAGGCAATTCAGGATTGGTCACTTCCAGCTACCCTTAAGGAGGTCCAACGTTTTTTGGGGTTCGCTAACTTCTACCGAAGATTCATTCAGAATTATTCCTCTGTCATAGCTCCCATAACAGCATTAACTAGGAAAGGAGCCGATCCTGCCAAGTGGTCTCCAGAGGCTTTAGAAGCCTTTTCATCTTTAAAGAAGGCCTTCATGACCGCCCCTGTTCTTCGACAACCCGATCTTAGCCGCCCATTCCTGGTGGAAGTCGATGCCTACACTGTAGGAGTAGGAGCAGTATTGTCCCAGCTCTTCGAGGACAAGAAGGTCCATCCCTGTGCATTCTTCTCGCAAAAATTACGCTATTGGGGAGCAATAATTACTGGCAATTAAGTTAGCTTTTGAGGAGTGGAGGTATTTGTTGGAGGGAGCCCAGCATTCAATCTCGGTAACCACGGATCACAAGAACCTCCTATATTTACAGTCAGCTCGATGTCTGAACCCACGCTAGGCAAGATGGGCACTCTTCTTTACACGTTTCAACTTCAAACTTAGTTACCGTCCAGGTTCCCTCAACAAAAAGGCAGACGCATTATCCCGTTCCCTAAGTTCGGAAGAACCCTCTGACCGTTCAAAAGATCAATTCATCTTGGAGTCCACCTCTTTCTCGGCAACTAACACCTCTCTACTCCCTCCTCCGGGAAAAATATTTGTTGCACCAAATCTACGCAAGAAACTGCTTACATGGGCTCACTCCCCCTCTTTCATGGGCCATGCAGGTAGTCACAAAACGTTGAAATTCATTCAGCGCTCCTACTGGTGGCCTCATCTCAGGACTGACGTTCAGGAATTTGTGGCTGCTTGTCCGAAGTGTGCCCAGCATAAAAGTCCCAAAGGTCCTCCAGCTAGGCTACTTTATCCATTACCTGTGCCGCAAAGACCATGGAAGCATATTTCTATGGACTTTATTACCGATTTACCCACGTCTGGCGGACGAAATACTGTGTGGGTCATAGTTGACCAGTTCTCTAAAATGGCACACTTCATTCCCCTGGTTGGTCTTCCAATGGCATCCCAGTTTGCAAAATTATTCATAACAGAGATCTTCCATCTCCACGGTCTACCACAGGAAATCATGTCTGATAGAGGTCCTCAGTTTGTGGGCAAGTTTTGGAGGTCCCTATGTTCTGCTCTCGGTGTAAAATTAAATTTCTCCTCAGGATATCATCCCCAAACAGATGGTCAAACAGAGAGAGTGAACCAAGACCTGGAGAAATTTCTGTGCTTATTCATATCCTCCTCTCAAGACGACTGGCTGGACTTCCTTCCATTTGCAGAATTTGCCCATAACAATCTCTATCATTCTGCCACAAAATCTTCTCCATTTTTCCTTAATTATGGCTATCATCCAAGAGTTCCTGACTTCCAACGTCTACCTAAGCTCGAGGTTCCTGCCGCAGAATCTGCACTTCGACAATTTACCAAGACCTGGAGACAAGTTCACAAGGCCTTGCTTAAGACATCCAAGAGGTATAAGACCTCTGCAGATCAGAAGCGAAGAGCTGTACCAAGTCTCAAGGTGGGAGATCGGGTTTGAGTTTCAACACGTAACCTAAGATTGAGGGTTCCTACTAAAAAGTTTGCTCCCAGGTTTATTGGGCCCTACCCAATCAAAAAAGTTTTGAATCCTGTGGCTTACAAGGTGAAGTTGCCTCCGCATTTAAGAATCCCTAATGCTTTTCATATTTCTCTCTTAAAATCATTGGTACTCAATCGATTCAGAGCTGCTCTGCCTAAAGCACCCAAGATCCAATCAGTACAAGGAGACGAATTTGAAATTCACAAGATCCTCGACTCCCGCAGACTATATGGTCGCCTCCAGTACCTTGTTGATTGGAAGGGATGTGGACCTGAGGAAAGGTCCTGGGTGGAGGCAGATGATGTCCATGCCCCAAGACTTCTTCGCACATTTCATGCCAAGTTTCCAGCTAAACCATATAGGTGTCCGGAGTCCACCCGCAAAGGGAGGGGGGTGTACTGTCAGCGTCCGGGGTCTTACCGGTATGCTGGGGCCGTGGGGCTGGCTTCATGGGCAGCGGCTGGGCAGCGGCAGAGGAGGGCTGCTGCGTTGGGTCCGGAGTAAGGGTAGCGGTAACGGCGGTGAGGGGGTCCGCTCATAGCGGCTGGACGCCGCTGCAGCGACTCTCTCTTGCTGAACTGTTGCTTAGGAGACCAGGGGCAGTGAGCAGTATGGCTATATAAAAGGTCTGCAGTACTGGGCGCCGCCATGTTGGAGACCAAGCTTCTGGCATAGTTCTTGTTTCCTGTTTCTTCCAGCCAGTCCAGGGAAACTTCTTCCTATAAAAGGGGGCTGGTTTAGGACAGGGACGCCAGTGCTTCAAGTTACAACCCTGTTGTAGGTGCTTTAGACTGTGCTCCCAGGATTCCTGCCGTATTCTGGTTACTTCTAACCCTGCTTTGCCGGTTCTCAGTTGCTGCTGCAGTCCCGCCGTTCCTAACCTGCTGCTGCCTGTGGAGACGCTCCTGGAAAACCCAGTCCAGTAAGGCCCCCTGGGCACGGTCGACCCCGGGTCTCCTGCCTCGTCTTCCGAACCACAGTCCGCAGATCCTTGTCCCCAGCCACCTTCTTGAACCACCGTCCACAGTCCTCAGCTCGTTGTCTCCAGCCTCGTCTTACAAGCCACAGTCTACAGTTCATAGTCTCCAGCCACGTCCTCGAACCACCGTCCACAGTCCTCAGTTCATTATCTACAGTTTGTCTTTCAAATCACAGTCCGCGGTTCTTTGTCTCCAGCCACGTCTTTAACCAACATTCACAGTTCCGCAGTTCATCATTTACAACCTCGTCTTTCAAGCCACAAGCCGCAGTCCTTTGTCTACAAATCCGTTTCTAAGTCATCGTTCTCCAGCCACAGTTCTCTACCTCAGCCCTGTCCACAAGAACTACAACCCACTGACTCTGGGCCCAGCCTACGTCCTTCATCACCCCTTGTCCCATGAGAAGGAACTATATTCAACCCCCTCGACTTGTTCATCCCCAGACTACTCCCTCCTTGGGCGAGTCTCAGCTGCCGGATCCTCAAACCTTGCTAGACGTGACAATAAGCATAAAGTAATAAGAGTATTTTACTACTTTCTAGCATATAATTACCACTTACCTTACATAGAGGTTTTCCTAGATATATAGTATTAAAAAAAAAAAAAACAAAAAAAAACAACCAAGCACACTGTTCTATCCAGTCGCAATGAAATATAAAATAGAAAGTTTTATCTTAAAATGGTATCAAATTGCTATTATTATGTATACCCTGTGGTCACATATTGTAAGTATCTTGTATGGATATACAGTGGTAAGGAAAGTATGTGAACCCTTTGGAATTACCTGGATGTCTGCATAAATTGGTCATAAAATGTGATCTGATCTTCCTCTAAGTCACAAGAAAAGACAAACACATTCTGATACACTAATAACACAGTACTGTTAATGGATCAGGTACCCCCTGTAATATTTTATTTCCCAGCCAGGTGTGGACTGTGGATGTGCATCAATGCAGTGTGATCCTGTGAGGGGGAGAAGAGGATGCTGGCAGGAGAAGAGACACTGTGATCTGTAAAAGGGAAGCTGTGCAATCTGTGAGGGGAGGGGCTGAGTGTGAAGGCATCAAAACTTGAAAGGAGATAAAGTAGATTTTATAGGCTATGTTTGAAAAATGACAGGAGCTGATTAGTTGGTACTTTATCTCTTTCCACTTAATCTTTCTCCAAGCTTTGGTAATTCTCCCCCTTGGTGAGCTAGAGTTGAAAGATGTGAGGATGAATTTATATAATACAATCATAATGGGTCTATTTGCTAAGCCTTGGAGAAAGATAAAGTAGACGGAGATAAAGTTAGGAGCCAACCAGCTCCTAACTGTCATTTTTCAAACGCAGCCTGTAACATGGCAGTTAGGAGCTGATTGGCTGGTACATTATCTCTGTCCAATTTATCTCTCTTCAAGGCTTAAGCTGGCCATAAACCTAAAGATTTATTGTCCAATCTGGCTGGTTGGAAGTAAAATCTGGTAATGTATGGGAGCAAATACAACTGACCATTTGCTCTGAAATGTCAAAAAACTGACAAAAATGGTTGTTCAGTCAAATTGGTTAAATCTGTCTGGTTGACCATTTCTGTCCCCTTAGGTCGTTGGTGTACCCCAGCCTATGTTTTGCATTGATCCATATAAGATAATTTAAAGGGAAGGGGGAGGTCCTATCCAATGCTTGAGTTGGCTCAAAAGACATGCCAGTTGGTGGCCATCCAATAATTGGTGGTCACCTTTGAATTTAGCTGAAAACATACAATCTCTGACAGGTCTTGAACATTTCTCTTTCCAAATAAAGATTGGTGATGAAACATAAAATTGGTTGAGGAGTTTCAAGGGGATTATGTAAGTATAGAGCAATACAAGTATAAAGGTTAGGTAGTAGTATCTAGTGATGAGCACCGGAAATTTTTCGGGTTTTGTGTTTTGGTTTTGGGTTCGGTTCCGCGGCCGTGTTTTGGGTTCGAACGCGTTTTGGCAAAACCTCACCGAATTTTTTTTGTCGGATTCGGGTGTGTTTTGGATTCGGGTGTTTTTTTCAAAAAACCCTAAAAAACAGCTTAAATCATAGAATTTGGGGGTCATTTTGATCCCAAAGTATTATTAACCTCAATAACCATAATTTCCACTCATTTTCAGTCTATTCTGAACACCTCACACCTCACAATATTATTTTTAGTCCTAAAATTTGCACCGAGGTCGCTGGATGACTAAGCTCAGCGACCCAAGTGGCCGACACAAACACCTGGCCCATCTAGGAGTGGCACTGCAGTGTCACGCAGGATGGCCCTTCCAAAAAACACCCCCCAAACAGCACATAACGCAAAGAAAAAAAGAGGCGCAATGAGGTAGCTGTGTGACTAAGATAAGCGACCCAAGTGGCCGACACAAACACCTGGCCCATCTAGGAGTGGCACTGCAGTGTCACGCAGTATGGCCCTTCCAAAAAACACACCCCAAACAGCACATGACGCAAAGAAAAAAAGAGGCGCAATGATGTAGCTGTGTGACTAAGATAAGCGACCCAAGTGGCCGACACAAACACCTGGCCCATCTAGGAGTGGCACTGCAGTGTCACGCAGGCTGGCCCTTCAAAAAACTACTCCCCAAACAGCACATGACGCAAAGAAGAAAAAAAAGAGGCGCAATGAGGTAGCTGTGTGAGTAAGCTAAGCGACCCTAGTGGCCGACACAAACACCTGGCCCATCTAGGAGTGGCACTGCAGTGTCACGCAGGCTGGCCCTTCCAAAAACTACTCCCCAAACAGCACATGACGCAAAGAAGAAAAAAAAGAGGCGCAATGAGGTAGCTGTGTGAGTAAGCTAAGCGACCCTAGTGGCCGACACAAACACCTGGCCCATCTAGGAGTGGCACTGCAGTGTCACGCAGGCTGGCCCTTCAAAAAACTACTCCCCAAACAGCACATGACGCAAAGAAGAAAAAAAAGAGGCGCAATGAGGTAGCTGTGTGAGTAAGCTAAGCGACCCTAGTGGCCGACACAAACACCTGGCCCATCTAGGAGTGGCACTGCAGTGTCACGCAGGCTGGCCCTTCCAAAAACTACTCCCCAAACAGCACATGACGCAAAGAAGAAAAAAAAGAGGCGCAATGAGGTAGCTGTGTGAGTAAGCTAAGCGACCCTAGTGGCCGACACAAACACCTGGCCCATCTAGGAGTGGCACTGCAGTGTCACGCAGGCTGGCCCTTCCAAAAACTACTCCCCAAACAGCACATGACGCAAAGAAGAAAATAAAGAGGCGCAATGAGGTAGCTGTGTGAGTAAGCTAAGCGACCCTAGTGGCCGACACAAACACCTGGCCCATCTAGGAGTGGCACTGCAGTGTCACGCAGGCTGGCCCTTCAAAAAACTACTCCCCAAACAGCACATGACGCAAAGAAAAATGAAAGAAAAAAGAGGTGCAAGATGGAATTGTCCTTGGGCCCTCCCACCCACCCTTATGTTGTATAAACAGGACATGCACACTTTAACCAACCCATCATTTCAGTGACAGGGTCTGCCACACGACTGTGACTGAAATGACGGGTTGGTTTGGACCCCCACCAAAAAAGAAGCAATTAATCTCTCCTTGCACAAACTGGCTCTACAGAGGCAAGATGTCCACCTCATCATCATCCTCCGATATATCACCGTGTACATCCCCCTCCTCACAGATTATCAATTCGTCCCCACTGGAATCCACCATCTCAGCTCCCTGTGTACTTTGTGGAGGCAATTGCTGCTGGTGAATGTCTCCACGGAGGAATTGATTATAATTCATTTTAATGAACATCATCTTCTCCACATTTTCTGGATGTAACCTCGTACGCCGATTGCTGACAAGGTGAGCGGCGGCACTAAACACTCTTTCGGAGTACACACTTGTGGGAGGGCAACTTAGGTAGAATAAAGCCAGTTTGTGCAAGGGCCTCCAAATTGCCTCTTTTTCCTGCCAGTATAAGTACGGACTGTCTGACGTGCCTACTTGGATGCGGTCACTCATATAATCCTCCACCATTCTTTCAATGGGGAGAGAATCATATGCAGTGACAGTAGACGACATGTCCGTAATCGTTGTCAGGTCCTTCAGTCCGGACCAGATGTCAGCATCAGCAGTCGCTCCAGACTGCCCTGCATCACCGCCAGCGGGTGGGCTCGGAATTCTGAGCCTTTTCCTCGCACCCCCAGTTGCGGGAGAATGTGAAGGAGGAGATGTTGACAGGTCGCGTTCCGCTTGACTTGACAATTTTCTCACCAGCAGTTCTTTGAACCCCAGCAGACTTGTGTCTGCCGGAAAGAGAGATCCAAGGTAGGTTTTAAATCTAGGATCGAGCACGGTGGCCAAAATGTAGTGCTCTGATTTCAACAGATTGACCACCCGTGAATCCTTGTTAAGCGAATTAAGGGCTCCATCCACAAGTCCCACATGCCTAGCGGAATCGCTCTGTGTTAGCTCCTCCTTCAATGTTTCCAGCTTCTTCTGCAAAAGCCTGATGAGGGGAATGACCTGACTCAGGCTGGCAGTGTCTGAACTGACTTCACGTGTGGCAAGTTCAAAAGGTTGCAGAACCTTGCACAACGTTGAAATCATTCTCCACTGCGCTTGAGACAGGTGCATTCCACCTCCTATATCGTGCTCAGTTGTATAGGCTTGAATGGCCTTTTGCTGCTCCTCCAACCTCTGAAGCATATAGAGGGTTGAATTCCACCTCGTTACCACTTCTTGCTTCAGATGATGGCAGGGCAGGTTCAGGCGTTTTTGGTGGTGCTCCAGTCTTCTGTACGTGGTGCCTGTATGCCGAAAGTGTGCCGCAATTCTTCTGGCCACCGACAGCATCTCTTGCACGCCCCTGTCATTTTTTAAATAATTCTGCACCACCAAATTCAAGGTATGTGCAAAACATGGGATGTGCTGGAATTTGCCCAGATTTAATGCACACACAATATTGCTGGCGTTGTCCGATGCCACAAATCCACAGGAGAGTCCAATTGGGGTAAGCCATTCTGCGATGATCTTCCTCAGTTGCCGTAAGAGGTTTTCAGCTGTGTGCGTATTCTGGAAAGCGGTGATACAAAGCGTAGCCTGCCTAGGAAAGAGTTGGCGTTTGCGAGATGCTGCTACTGGTGCCGCCGCTGCTGTTCTTGCGGCGGGAGTCAATACATCTACCCAGTGGGCTGTCACAGTCATATAGTCCTGAGTCTGCCCTGCTCCACTTGTCCACATGTCCGTGGTTAAGTGGACATTGGGTACAACTGCATTTTTTAGGACACTGGTGAGTCTTTTTCTGAGGTCTGTGTACATTTTCGGTATCGCCTGCCTAGAGAAATGGAACCTAGATGGTATTTGGTACCGGGGACACAGTACCTCCAACAAGTCTCTAGTTGGCTCTGCAGTAATGATGGATACCGGAACCACGTTTCTCACCGCCCAGGATGCCAAGGCCTCAGTTATCCGCTTTGCAGCAGGATGACTGCTGTGATATTTCATCTTCCTCGCAAAGGACTGTTGGACAGTCAATTGCTTGGTGGAAGTAGTAAAAGTGGTCTTACGACTTCCCCTCTGGGATGACCATCGACTCCCAGCAGCAACAACAGCAGCGCCAGCAGCAGTAGGCGTTACACGCAAGGATGCATCGGAGGAATCCCAGGCAGGAGAGGACTCGTCAGAATTGCCAGTGACATGGCCTGCAGGACTATTGGCATTCCTGGGGAAGGAGGAAATTGACACTGAGGGAGTTGGTGGGGTGGTTTGCGTGAGCTTGGTTACAAGAGGAAGGGATTTACTGGTCAGTGGACTGCTTCCGCTGTCGCCAAAAGTTTTTGAACTTGTCACTGACTTATGATGAATGCGCTGCAGGTGACGTATAAGGGAGGATGTTCCGAGGTGGTTAACGTCCTTACCCCTACTTATTACAGCTTGACAAAGGCAACACACGGCTTGACAAATGTTGTCCGCATTTCTGTTGAAATACTTCCACACTGAAGAGCTGATTTTTTTGGTATTTTCACCAGGCATGTCAATGGCCATATTCCTCCCACGGACAACAGGTGTCTTCCTGGGTGCCTGACTTAAACAAACCACCTCACCATCAGAATCCTCCTGGTCAATTTCCTCCCCAGCACCAGCAACACCCATATCCTCCTCATCCTGGTGTACTTCAACACTGACATCTTCAATCTGACTATCAGGAACTGGACTGCGGGTGCTCCTTCCAGCACTTGCAGGGGGCGTGCAAATGGTGGAAGGCGCATGCTCTTCACGTCCAGTGTTGGGAAGGTCAGGCATCGCAACCGACACAATTGGACTCTCCTTGTGGATTTGTGATTTCGAAGAACGCACAGTTCTTTGCTGTGCTTTTGCCAGCTTAAGTCTTTTCATTTTTCTAGCGAGAGGCTGAGTGCTTCCATCCTCATGTGAAGCTGAACCACTAGCCATGAACATAGGCCAGGGCCTCAGCCGTTCCTTGCCACTCCGTGTGGTAAATGGCATATTGGCAAGTTTACGCTTCTCCTCCGACGATTTTATTTTAGATTTTTGAGTCCTTTTTTTACTGATATTTGGTGTTTTGGATTTTACATGCTCTGTACTATGACATTGGGCATCGGCCTTGGCAGACGACGTTGATGGCATTTCATCGTCTCGGCCATGACTAGTGGCAGCAGCTTCAGCACGAGGTGGAAGTGGATCTTGATCTTTCCCTATTTTTGGAACCTCAACATTTTTGTTCTCCATATTTTAATAGGCACAACTAAAAGGCACCTCAGGTAAACAATGGAGATGGATGGATACTAGTATACTTATGGATGACGAGCGACTGCCGACACAGAGGTAGCTACAGCCGTGGACTACCGTACTGCGTCTGCTAGTATAGACTGGATGATAATGATATAAAAAATATATATATATCACTACTGCAGGACAGGTATATATTGTATAATGACGGACCTGCTGGACACTGTCAGCACTGCAGACTCCTAAACTACTAGTATGAAGAAGATAGAAAAAAAAAACCCACCACAGGTAGGTATACAATTATGGACGAGCGACTGCCGACACAGAGGTAGCTACAGCCGTGGACTACCGTACTGCGTCTGCTAGTATAGACTGGATGATAATGATATAAAAAATATATATATATCACTACTGCAGGACAGGTATCTATTGTATAATGACGGACCTGCTGGACACTGTCAGCACTGCAGACTCCTAAACTACTAGTATGAAGAAGATAGAAAAAAAAAAAACCACCACAGGTAGGTATACAATTATGGACGAGCGACTGCCGACACAGAGGTAGCTACAGCCGTGGACTACCGTACTGCGTCTGCTAGTATAGACTGGATGATAATGATATAAAAAATATATATATATCACTACTGCAGGACAGGTATATATTGTATAATGACGGACCTGCTGGACACTGTCAGCACTGCAGACTCCTAAACTACTAGTATGAAGAAGATAGAAAAAAAAAAACCACCACAGGTAGGTATACAATTATGGACGAGCGACTGCTGACACAGAGGTAGCTACAGCCGTGGACTACCGTACTGCTGTATAGACTGGATGATAATGATATAAAAAATATATATATATCACTACTGCAGGACAGATATATATTGTATAATGACGGACCTGCTGGACACTGTCAGCACTGCAGACTCCTAAACTACTAGTATGAAGAAGATAGAAAAAAAAAAAACACCACAGGTAGGTATACAATTATGGATGAGCGACTGCTGACACAGAGGTAGCTACAGCCGTGGACTACCGTACTGCGTCTGCTAGTATAGACTGGATGATAATGATATAAAAAATATATATATATATCACTACTGCAGGACAGGTATATATTGTATAATGACGGACCTGCTGGACACTGTCAGCACTGCAGACTCCTAAACTACTAGTATGAAGAAGATAGGAAAAAAAAAACCACCACAGGTAGGTATACAATTATGGACGAGCGACTGCCGACACAGAGGTAGCTACAGCCGTGGACTACCGTACTGCGTCTGCTAGTATAGACTGGATGATAATGATATAAAAAATATATATATATCACTACTGCAGGACAGGTATATATCATATAATGACGGACCTGCTGGACACTGTCAGCACTGCAGACT
This sequence comes from Pseudophryne corroboree, assembly GCF_028390025.1. NCBI lineage: Eukaryota > Metazoa > Chordata > Amphibia > Anura > Myobatrachidae > Pseudophryne > Pseudophryne corroboree. The sequence goes on from NC_086449.1 coordinate 578,950,153, forward strand.
CCTAAACTACTAGTATGAAGAAGATAGAAAAAAAAAACCCACCACAGGTAGGTATACAATTATGGACGAGCGACTGCCGACACAGAGGTAGCTACAGCCGTGGACTACCGTACTGCGTCTGCTAGTATAGACTGGATGATAATGATATAAAAAATATATATATATCACTACTGCAGGACAGGTATATATTATATAATGACGGACCTGCTGGACACTGTCAGCACTGCAGACTCCTAAACTACTAGTATGAAGAAGATAGAAATATAATGAATGACGGACCTGCTGGACACTGTCAGCAGAATGCGTTTATAGAATAAAAAAAAAAAACACCACACGAGTGTTTAACTTTTTCAGGCAGACAATATACTGGTGGTCACTGCTGGTCAGTCACACTGGCACTCTGGCAGCAAAAGTGTGCACTGTTAAATATGTACTCCTGCTATAACTGCTCCCCAGTCTCCCCCACAATTAAGCTGTGTGAGCAGTGAGCACTACTCAGCACAGTCAGATATACATAGATGATATTATCATGCAGCACACTGAGGCTGAGCACAGATATGGTATGTGACTGTGTATCGTTTTTTTTCAGGCAGAGAACGGATTATATTAAATAATAAATAAAACTGGTGGTCACTAGTATAACTATCAGCAAAACTCTGCACTCTCTGAGTACTCCTAATGCTCCAGTAAATCAAGTGTCTCACTCTCTATCTAAACGGAGAGGACGCCAGCCACGTCCTCTCCCTATCAATCTCAATACACGTGTGAAAATGGCGGCGACGCGCGGCTCCTTATATAGAATCCGAGTCTCGCGATAGAATCCGAGCCTCGCGAGAATCCGACAGCGGGATGATGACGTTCGGGCGCGCTCGGGTTAACCGAGCAAGGCGGGAAGATCCGAGTCTGCCTCGGACCCGTGTAAAAAGCGTGAAGTTCGGGGGGGTTCGGTTTCCGAGAAACCGAACCCGCTCATCACTAGTAGTATCATTTTCTTTCTTTTTAAATAATTCTTTATTTTGAGCGGTCAGTCAAAAAAATAAAAATAGAAAGAAAAACAGTGAGGCCGTATTGCATACAAAGGAATGAAAATAGAGCAAATGTCAAATGTCACAGCGTGATCCAAAGATGAAACAAGAAATTAAGAGAACATAAATTAATATTATTTAACACAAATAGGTGACCAAATTTTGATGCAATCGCAATGCAGAGAGTTATAAGATGAATTAATGTAGGAAGTTGGTTAGGGAGAGGAAGAGGAGAAAAGAAGTATTAGATTGCATGAGAAAATTATAGACCAGTCTGTAGGGAGAGTAGTAGCTTTGGTGGAAGTAGGGCAAGTTGAGTAAGACATCGTACACTGCCCATGGGTCCCCATGGGTGTTCAGTGCTCAGGGGTATAGAGAAGAGGAAGTCTGCATTCAGCAGAGAGCCCAAACTTGAATGGAGACATATTCCCTATGATGAAGACATGAAGATAATAAATTATCTCCTCCATAGCACAACATGCTGAATATGGCGTTTATGTGCAGAAAGTGATAAGGGGGATTCGTTATCAAGATAAGGGCCACCAGGGACTTGGCCACCCACATGACATGCATGAGACGTTTCTTTGAAAATGTATCAAGATTTGGGGGGGGGGGGGGGGGTTGTAGCATAACAAGAACACCCAGGGATCCCTTGTTACCGGAGTTCGAGAGACCATGAACCAAACCTCAAATTATAATATTCAAACATTTCTACCAGATACATAGCATAGTGCCCCCATGGCCACAGCCCTGCTAACAGTCAGGCGATGAGGAGGGGAACATTTTGTGAAGTCGCACAGGAGTGTAATACCATCATTAATACATTTTTATAGAGGTTTCTTTCATATTAGTAGAAATGGAGCATTTAGCTATCCCATATCTCACATCTTTCCACGTCTCTTCATCCAAAGGGGTCCAAGAGCCTTTTCCCATTCAGCCTCATAAAGTTGAGGGGAGGGGAGGGCCACTTCAAGGAAGATAGAATAAATATGGAAGACTAGGCCTTTTCTTAAGGGTTGATGGCACTATACTGGGGACATTATGTGTATCTGGCACTACTGTGGGCATTATGCGTAAGGGGCATTACTGGGAGCAGTATACGTAAGCAGCTATTACTGTGGGTATTATGTGTAAGGAGCACTACTGTGGGCATTGTGTGTAAGGCTGCTAATTGTGTCTCTGTATGTGTGTGTAGAGGGGTGTGTGATATCTATAACAATATAAAGTTGCGAGGCCATGCCCACTTTCCCATTGAGGGGGGGGGGGGCTTCAAAAATGTTGACTCAGGGTGCCAGTATGCCTGGAGCTGGCCCTGTGTATACTACACTACTGCACAAACCTGCCATCTAATTGGCCCACAGCATAAACACAACAAAATTACCTGTTTGACAACTACCAAAAGACTATTCAAACAACTTTTTTAAATAAAATGTAACATATTTCACACATGATGCTCCGAATAAAGGAAAAAAAACCTTGTATTGGAAACCAAATTGTCTGCATAACAGATTTCATACATGAACATATATATTCTTAAAGTCTGCTCTTTTTTATCACATGCCTCTGGTCTCTTCTGCACAGATAAATAGATCTGCAGAGTTAGGCTTTGTAAGTTGTCTATATTACCTTTGGGGTGGTCTTCAGTATGCCGACTGTCGGGATCCCGGCGCACAGTTTACCGGTGCCGGAATCCCGACAGCCGGCATACCGATACTTTTTCTCCCTCGTGGGGGTCCACGACCCCCCTGGAAGGAGAATAAAATAGCGTGGCATGCGTAGCGCGCCACCATGCCCGCAGCGTGGCGAGCGTAGCGAGCCCGCAAGGGGCTCATTTGCGCTCGCCACGCTGTCAGTATGCCGGCGGTCGAGCTCCCGGCGCCGTTATGCTGGTCGCCGGGAGCCCGGCCGCCGGCATACCATACTACACCCTTACCTTTGTACTGTTGGAAATTGCATTGTTAAGGTTTGTGGCAGGGAATCATCTTATAAAAAAAAACTGTTTTATACAAATGTTAAGATCCCCCTAGGCACAACAGTAATGGCTGCCCCCTGCCTGACTTATTTTATTATTTTTATTGATTGGCTATAAGCCCTCATTTATGATAGCCAATCTAATATATTACTTTTTTTTTTATTATTATGTATACATATTTACTAAGTAGGACAGTTTAGAGGGGCAGTATGTGCATGTCCTACCCATTTACACTCCATTCAAGATGGCATATGGTACAGTACAGTACAGTGGAAATATTTTGCAGTTACTGGTATTTTATGGGTTGACAGTACCAACACAAGCATCCAAGTGCCGCCCCCAACAAGTGCCACTACTAGTCACGTGTCTCACATGCCTAATGGGAATCCGCCACTGTATGTATGCTGACAGTCTTCAGTAAATTGATTTAAGAAAAAAATAGCAAAAACAGGGGAAAGTGATAACTTAATCATAGCTGGATTAGGTCACGTATCATTTAATGCTCAAAGTATATATACTAATCTATTTGTCATTGTAGCCTACTGTGGTTTTAAATGACACTAATACTTTCCAGACATAGTAATTTTATCCTGCTGTAATATTTACAATGTGAGTAAAGTTGTGTGTAAATATGAATGGATTACCAGTCTTACTATAAAATCCTTATATACATAGGGAAATACCAGGCAATAGAAAAGATGCAGCAAATGACCTTTGATTTACTTAACTTCCCTATGTTCTTTGTTTCAGACTAGTCACTTGTAATAGACGGATGGCGACAGCTTTGTTTATGGTACATACTTAGAACATTATCAATTACATCACTGTTAATACAGAACATTCCCCGTGGCAAAAAAAGATTATATCAACAAAGTTGCCAAAATCAGTTCCATAGCAGGTACAGAGGTGTCCTGTCCAGCCCCGTATGCATGTGACATCATTACATCACAAAACAAGCTGGGAGCAGGAGTATGGGCATGTACCTTTTATGTACCAGGCTGCCTCTCCGGACATCCTGCAAACTAGAACTGGGTGCCATTGGGGCATCAATCATATATTCTACCCTCTTGGTCTTGTGCCCTGGGTAGTGGTACCACTTGCCCAGCACTCGTTACGACCCTAGTCTACATGATACAACATAATGGCTGTATACACTATGGCAAGTAAGCCTTGCATATGCTCTGCTGTCTGTATTGCACATTTGATCAAAACTGAAACACAATCACATTTTCCTGGCACACAATTTTCAAGGGTCTCCTCTCGCTGGTGCATCTGCAGGCTAGTCTCTGGCACTCTGCAAGAGTCCACTGAACAGATTTTCAAGACAATGAAGCCACTTTCCTAGTAATTTCTGTGGCACCATCTATGGGTGCAGGGTATGGGCTTCCCTGGGCCAAGGGTCCCGGGTATGCACCACACACCGTGCACATATTATGGATATACCAGGGTATATTTACTAAAAGTTGACTTGGTCGATTTTTGATTGATTTTGTGTTTCAGGGTCTAAATCACACAAAATGACAAAAATCATCTGTTAGTAAATGTGGAATTAAGCAGTGATAAGTGCAGAGAAGTGAGCCAGTAGAGAAGTTGCCCATGGCAACCAATCAGCACTGAAGTAACATCTATAATTTGCATACTGTAAAATAATACAGAGCTGCTGATTGGTTGATGGGGAAACTTCTCCACTGGCTCACTTCTCCACTCTTATCACTGCTTAGTAAATGTCCCCCTCAGGGCCTAATTCGAAAAGGATTGCAATTGCAAAGCTGTTTGCACGAGCTTTGCATGTGGAATCCTTAGCAATGCAATCCTTCCTGCATTTGTGATGTGATTGCATCTGAGATGAACATCACGACCATTGACCAAACATCAATCCCAAATCGACTTTTAGTAAATATGCCCTGTCCACTTTATTAGGCTCACTTTTCTAGTACCTGGTAGGATCCCCTCTGCCTACAATACAGGCTGAATTCTTCATTAAATGATTCAACGGGTATGTAACGGTATGCCGGCGGCTGGGATTCCGGCGGTCAGCATACCGACGCAGTGATCCCGGCTGCCAGAATGCCGGCAGGGTGGTGAGCGCAACAAAGCCCCTAGTGGGCTCGGGAGCTCGCTGCGCTCACCACATGTCCTATTCCACTCTATGGGTGTCGTGGACACCCACGAGTTGGAATAGACCCTGTTAGCCGGGATTCCGGTTATCGGCATTGTCAGTGGTTGGGATTCCGGCATCGGTATCCTGCCCACTGGGATCCCAACTGCCAGCAATGTAACCGCATCCCTATTCAACAAGGTGCTAGAAACATTACTAAGGGCGGGATGTACTAATAGGACAAGAAAAAAAAAGGTAATACACTATATGGGGCGCCAAATGACAATATGTAACAATAGTAAATGTGTATATGAAAATTTGACAATAAATATGAATGGTATGTATACGTCCCTTAAAAATTCTTGAGTTCAAGCGTGTAAGAAGTTCTCTGAATTCCTCATATGCAGAAGGATTTTCACAGCAGGGCCTCAATCAACGATATCATAGAAAAACAAAAAGATATGGAACATCTCGTGTAACACAGTTTTATTCCTTCACAAGGAGCTTCATAAAAATTGATAAGTAAAATCAAAGTTCAGTTTAAAAACAATTTTCCATTGAACTACATAGAGCACATGCAGCATGTAAGAGGATCACCAAGCTGTGTGTAAAAGTGAAAAATTACCGGATGTTTGGAGGATAAAAATATCCTCAAACGAGCATGATCTTATCATCAGGCAGCCTCCCGGTGTCACTGACCAGGGTTCGGAGTGTTGAGAACTCGGGGGTTCTTCCGATGATCGGAAGGAGGAACCACAGCTGGGCCGGAGCAGGGATGGCCGGATGTAGGTTTTCCTCATGCAGAACTAGCCGTAGTAACTGGCGTATAATGCTGAAGAATTAAATGATGATTTGAAAACGATGGTGAAGCACACAGAAGAATGAAGAACTTGTGAGCGTTGCTGAAGAAATGAATTAGGATTTGAGAACGATGGTGAAGCACACAGAAGAATGAAGAACTTGTGAGCGTTGCTGAAGAAATGAATGAGGATTTGAGAACGATGGTGAAGCACACAGAAGAATGAAGAACTTGTGAGCGTTGCTGAAGAAATGAATGAGGATTTGAGAACGATGGTGAAGCACACAGAAGAATGAAGAACTTGTGAGCATTACTGAAGAAATGAATGAGGATTTGAGAATGATGGTGAAGCACACTGAAGAATGAAGAATTTGTGAGCGATGTTTGAAGAATGAGTAGCTTGTGAGCGATGTTAAAGAAATGAATGAGGATTTAAGATTCAGTGTAACTCTGGAAGTATGGAAGGCGTTCCACTTGGAGATATCATGTAATACAGGAAACACAGGAGGTGTCCCCTTAAGAGAAACACTGTAACTCAGAGAATGTCCCACTGAGTGATACACTGTAACGCTGGTAGCACAGTGAATGTTCCACTGAGTGATACACTGTAATGCAGGTAGCACAGTGATTGTTCCACTGAGTGATACACTGTAACGCAGGTAGCACAGTGATTCTTCCACTGAGTGATACACTGTAACGCTGGTAGCACAGTGAATGTTCCACTAGGTGATACACTGTAACGCTGGTAGCACAGTGATTGTTCCACTGAGTGATACTCTGCAAACGCTGGTAGCACAAGGAATGTTCCACTGAGTGATACTCTGCAAACGCTGGAAGCACAAGGAATGTTCCACTGAGTGATACTCTGCAAACGCTGGAAGCACAAGGAATGTTCCACTGAGAGATAATCTGCAAACGCTGGTACACAGGAGTCGTTCAGTTAGAGAACTCACTGAACGCTGCTAGCACTGGTGATCATAGAAGAGACGATACTCAGGCGCCGGAGCTCTGCACGGCGTCTTCCTTTGAACTTCCCGCTCTCTCCCAATTGGCGGAAGGGGTCGATGACGTCACTCGCTCACCACGCTCCCGTGAACGCCAGGCGCAACGGCGGCACCCACACCCCGGGAACCCGCCGGAGGCAGCACCAGCAAGACGCAACAACCCGGTGCCCACCGGGGGCGGCGACCGCCGAGAGACCCAGCACACCCGGAGCGGTAAGCGCGGCAGCCGCAGCGCCGCGAGTGTGACAGTACCCCCTCCTCTAGGAGTGGCCCCTGGTTTCGTGGGATACATAGAATGAAAGATCCAGACTAGTCGGGGAGCAGTGACTTCAGAAGCTTTGACCCAGCTCCTCTCCTCAGGACCATAACCTTTCCATTGTACCAGATACTGTTAATTCTTGTGAAGATAACGAGAGTCAAGAATAGCTTTGATTTCAAATTCTGTTCCAGCTTCAGTCTCTACCGAGGTCTGCCTAGGAGGCTCTGAATGGAACCAATTTAAGATGACGGGACGAAGAAGAGAAACATGGAATGAATTTGGTACCCGAAAGTGGGAAGGCAACCCCAATTTGCAGACAACCATGTTCAGGACTTGCAAAACAGGGTAAGGACCGATGAACCTCGGAGCAAACTTCATAGCGGGCACTCTTAAACGAAGATTGCGGGTAGAGAGCCATACCCTGTCACCAACTTTGTATTGAGGAGCTGCTCGCCGTTTTCTATCCGCAAAGAATTTGTAGCGGCCAGAGATTTTTTTGAGATTAGCATGAACCTTAATCCAGATTTGACTGAAGTGCTGGAGAGTAGAAGCTGCAGCAGGAACATCCTCCGAAGGAGAGATGGGTAATTCTGGATGTCGTGGATGGAATCCATAATTAATGAATAATGGAGACTCACCAGTGGAAGAGTGATACAGATGGTTATGGGCAAACTCGGCCCAGGGTAACAGTTCCACCCAATTGTCCTGCGAAGGAGAAAGATAAACGCGGAGAAAAGTCTCTAAATCTCGATTGACGCGTTCAGTCTGCCCATTGGTTTGTGGATGGTAAGCAGATGAGAACTTGAGTTTTATTTGTAAAGCTGAACAGAGGACCCTCCAGAATCTAGCAGTGAACTGTACCCCTCGATCAGAGACTATCTCCCGAGGTAACCCATGCAGGCGGAAGTGTTCACGAATAAATAGTAAAGCCAATTTCGGAGCCGTTGGTAACCCGGACAACGGAACAAAATGTGCCATTTTAGAAAAGAGGTCAATAATCACCCAGATGGTATTGTAACCCTTGGAGAGGGGTAATTCAGTAACAAAGTCCATGGAAATATGGGTCCAGGGTTTCTTAGGAATGGACAGTGGGCGAAGCAACCCCGCAGGAGGCAGACGAAGAGTTTTGTGCTGAGCACATTGAGGACATGAGTTGACATAATCTTGTATATCCTTCTTCATGGTGTCCCACCAATATGACCTTTGTAGAAATTCACACATTTTTTGAACACCAGGATTACCGGAAAACTTGGAGATATGAGCCCACTGCAGCAACTTTGGACGAAATTCAACTGGTACAGACATTCTCCCAGGAGGAGGACCCAGAGTAGTGGGAGCTGCTGAAATAGAGACTGGACTGAGAATCAAACTCTTTTCAAAGGAATTCTCCTCATCCGAGGCCGTTAAAGAACGAGACAGAGCATCAGCCTTAGCGTTGAGAGTCCCGGCCCGGTACTTAATAACAAACGAGAATCGAGTGAAAAAGAGCGCCCATCTAGCTTGACGGGAATTCAAGCACTGGGCCGTCTTGATATACAACAAGTTCTTGTGATCGGTATAGATCGTAATTAGGTGTTTAGCACCTTCCAATAAGTACCTCCATTCTTCTAGGGCAGATTTTATTGCTAAAAGCTCCTGATCTCCAATGGTGTTGTTTCGTTCAGCAGGAGAGGACTTACGAGAATGGAATCCACATGGATGTAACTTCCCATCAGAGGAGTACTGTGAAAGAACGGCACCGATGCCTACTGAAGAAGCATCGACTTCCAAGAAGAATGGTTTAGAAAAATTTGGTTGTTGGAGTACCGGAGCAGACATGAAGGCTGATTTCAACCGGGCAAACGCTACTTCAGCTTCTGAAGACCAGTGACTTGGGTCAGACCCCTGTTTGGTTAGGGCAGTAATAGGTGCAACAATGGTAGAAAATCCCTTTATAAATTTCCGGTAGTAATTTCCATAGCCCAGAAATCTTTGTACCGCTTTCAAGGAGAGAGGCTGAGTCCAGTCCCGAATGGCAGTGAGTTTCTCTGGATCCATGCGAAGCTCCGTACCTGAGATGACATATCCGAGGAATGGAATTGAAGGGACCTCGAAGATGCATTTGGAAATCTTGCCGTAGAGACGATTCCTTCGTAGGCGAAGAACTACTTCTTTGACCTGTACTCTGTGCTCTGCAAGATTCTTAGAAAATATCAGAATGTCATCCAAGTACACCACTACGCTTTGATATAACATATCTCGGAAGATTTCATTTACAAATCCCTGAAAAACGGCAGGGGCAATGCTGAGGCCAAACGGCATTACCAGATACTCGTAATACCCGTCCCTGGTATTAAAGGCCGTCTTCCATTCGTCCCCCTGTCGGATACGTATCAAATTATAGGCTCCTCTTAAGTCGAGCTTAGTGAAAACGTGGGCTCCACGAACCCTATCAAATAGCTCTGTGATTAGCGGTAGAGGGTATTTGTTCTTAACGGTGATATCGATTAAGCCACGATAATCAATACATGGGGGTAAATTTACTAAGACGGGAGTTCTATTTAAGATGGGATGTTGCCCATAGCAACCAATCAGATTCTACTTCTCATTCATCTAGCACCTTCTAGAAGATAATACCTGGAATCTGATTGGTTGCTATGGGCAACATCCCATGTTAAATAGAACTCCCATCTTAGTAAATTTACCCCATGGTCTTAACCCTCCGTCCTTCTTCTTCACGAAAAACAAACCTGCTCCAGCCGGGGAGGTAGAGGGGCGAATGAATCCTTTCAGCAGATTAGACTTGATGTAGTCTGACATAGCTTGGGTCTCGGGTAATGATAAGGGATATGTGCGTCCCCGAGGTGGCATTCTCCCTGGGATAAGCTCAATTGGACAGTCCCAGGATCTATGCGGTGGTAACTGATCGGCCGCCTGTTCTGAAAATACGTCTGTGAACTCCCGATAGGCCTCTGGAATAAGCTTCTCATCCGACTTGGAAGATGCACGGAGCGGGTAAACAGGAGTAAGACAATTAGAGTGACAAAACGAACTCCAGGACACTATTTGTGACGACTTCCAGTCGACGTGAGGATTGTGAATTCTAAGCCAAGGTAGACCAAGAACAAGATCGTGAGGCATCTCCGGAATTACTAGGAACTCCAGATGTTCTTGATGCAGAGCTCCGACCTGCAGCTTGATTGGCTCTGTGCGACTTGTAATAAGACCATTAGATATTTTGGTACCATTGATGGCGGTCAACGTAATAGGTCGTTTGACAGACTGTAACTGTAAACCCAGACTCTGAACACAAGAAAGAGAAACAAAGTTCCCTGCAGCCCCAGAGTCCAGCAGGGCTTTAACAGGTTTAGCTATAGACTCAGAAAACAGAGACACGGAGAGTAAACAATCCACTGTCGGAGAAGACTTCTCCGGAACAAGCTAGGACTGCCCGTTTCCCGGACGGGACTTGCAGTATTTGATAAAGTGATCCGCGGCTCCACAGTAGAGGCAGAGTTTACCCTCACGACGGCGCTGTCATTCTTCCGGGGACAGCCGGGATCGATTGATTTGCATGGGTTCATCTGAACTTGGGATAACTGTTTGCTTAGACGAGAGAGACCGGAATCTGGATCGATCCGACCGACTACGTTCGCCACCTCGTTCCTGCATGCGGAGATCCACCTTAACGCAGAGTGAGATCAACTGTTCTAAGGAATCTGGCAGATCCCTAGTGACCAGCTAGTCTTTTAGACAGTCGGAGAGCCCGTTCCAGATAGCGGCCCGGAGAGCATCATTATTCCAGCGTAGTTCCGAGGCTATGGTCTGGAAGTGAATCACATACTGTCCCACTGAACGGGAGCCTTGACTGACTCGGAGCAGGTCCGAGGAAGCAGCAGCCATTCTGCCGGGCTCGTCAAAAATCCTTCGGAATGATGCGATGAAATTGGTGTAACTGGAAACCAAAAGGTCAGATCACTCCCACAACGGAGACACCCAATCCAACGCTGAACCTTCAAGCAAGGAAATAATGTATGCCACTTTGGCCCGATCCGTGGGGAAGTTGTGTGAGAGAAGTTCAAAATGCACCTCGCATTGATTGAGAAAACCACGGCAATTCTTTGGATTCCCATTATAGCGAGAGGGAGTGGGAAGCTGAAGGCGTGACCTGGTTCCGGACAAGGATTGAACATTACTGGTGGCAACCACTGGAGCGGGTAGTGGAACTGGAGCCGGAACTACAGAAGCCAATGAAGCCTGAATTTGATACAGCCGGCCGGATAATTCCTGGAGATACTGCATCACCTAGCCCTGTGCCGCCTCCTGACTCTGAACTCGGGAAACTAAGTTTTGGATGGCACTTGATTCTGGGTTCCGATCCCCCGGGTCCATGTGGCCTGAGTATACTGTCACTGACCTGGGTTCGGAGTGTTAAGAACTCGGGGGTTCTTCCGATGATCGGAAGGAGGAACCACAGCTGGGCCGGAGCAGGGATGGCCGGATGTAGGTTTTCCTCATGCAGAACTAGCCGTAGTAACTGGCGTATAATGCTGAAGAATTAAATGATGATTTGAGAACGATGGTGAAGCACACAGAAGAATGAAGAACTTGTGAGCGATGCTGAAGAGATGAATGAGGATTTGAGAACGATGGTGAAGCACACAGAAGAATGAAGAACTTGTGAGCGTTGCTGAAGAAATGAATGAGGATTTGAGAACGATGGTGAAGCACACAGAAGAATGAAAAACTTGTGAGCGTTGCTGAAGAAATGAATGAGGATTTGAGAACGATGGTGAAGCACACTGAAGAATGAAGAATTTGTGAGTGATGTGTACCAGGGACGTGCGGTGAGCTAAATGGCTCAGGAGGCACTGGCTAACCCCAGAGCCAGATTTACATGCAATATATGAGCAAAAGGGTACATCTGGGCATTATACACAGGTGCAGCATTATAAACTCCTGGAAATCTGGTGAGTTTTGATTAGAGATGTGTGGAAAAGATACACAGGTGAGGCACTGCCTCCCCTGCCATCAGTGGCGGAAGTTCCGGAGGCAACGGAGTCGGTCGCCGCCGGGCTCCAGCTCTGAAGAGGGCACCTGGCCCGGCCCCGACTGTCTCCATTGCCTCTGCTGAGCTCCAGTTTCCGTGCGCAGTGGGAGAGCGCTCCGATCAGCGCTGCCGTGCATAGCAGCGCGGCGCACGCCATACTTTCAGCAGGGGCCGGTGGGGTTTGCCGGCAGTGTGTCAGGCAATGCTCCCGCCTCCTCACAGCCCTGCTCACTCGTCTCCCGCCAGCTCTCTCCCCACCCCCGGCTCAGAGGGTCAGCTTGAAGACGGGAATCATGAGCTGCTGCCAGAAGATGCCTCTTCTATTGGTGAGGAGCAGCAGCGGTGGCTGTAGTGTTAGGGACATGTGCTGTGTGTGTGTATATACATAGGGTTGTGTGTGTGTATCCTATATGGAGCTGTGTGTGTGTACAGTATATACAGGAGCTGTATGTGTGTCTATATGGGACTGTGTGTGTATATACATAGGGTTGTGTGTGTCCTATATGGAGCTATGTGTATGTATGGGGCTGTGTGTGTATATACATGAGGTTATGTGTGTCCTATATGGAGCTTTGTGTGTGTATTGACAATGCTAAATTCCTTTGTCGTATAAACAACCCTTTATGAAGCTAAGAACACTGTACGCTGTTTACTTAAGAAGTACCGTAATGGTACGCTATCTGCGTAGCGATCGCTCAGCCGTAGGCGAGACGCTCAAGCGTCACGTTCGCTCACGGCCCAGTGATCACAGGACACGTTATTGGTTATGTCTAGGGGAATGATTCGCTGTAGCGTAGCATACGCTCGAGACCACGAGGAGGTCACCAGCGATGCAGACGCTTACAACACTATACCTTTATGTTTAAAACCTTTTACCAATGAAACACACTGAATACCTTAATGTGAGTACAGGGTGTAAGTGCAACCTTGTGTAACCTGACTAACTACAAAGCTGCTTGAGCGTCACCGACGCTCAAGTGAACACTTATCACTATAGAAAATACACAGATACTGGTTTAGGTTCCAAGGCCTATTAACTGTATTATGTCTAATATACTTGTAAAAGGGGATAACAGTACATATGATACACTACAATATAACAGAGACTTCCTAACCACAGATCTAAACAATAAATACAAAAAGACAATACTATACTAACCTGAATGCTATACAATACAATGCTATAATACTATGAGAGATATAAGAGTAAAGAAGAGAGAGAGAGATGGAGAGAGAGAGAGAGGAATTGGCTCACAGAAAGACAATGATTACGGAGAGAAACTTACGCACAAAGGGTATGATCGCCTGCGCCTCGATATCCAGCTCCCGGCTATCAGCAGATAACCGTTGATGAGAGAGTGAGAGCTGGATGTGGTCGGCCTGCCTATTTATGCCCCACACACAATGCAATCTCCTGGTCCTACAATCCCATTGTCCATTGGCCGAAGGAATTCGGCCCTGTATCATAACAAAAGGTCATAGGGTGATTCATACAGGTGGGCTGTGACGATTTCCAACAGCTCAGGTGGGTGGGAAACTGGGTTTCCCGCCGCATACCTGAGTATGTGTAATTAATAGAAATGGACATAAACTTCTTATGTCCATAACTATTCGCACGAGCGATTAATACGCTCCAAACCAACACCGGAATATTGCTAATTAAATACTCTTCCGATGGGTACCAAACACTGCTGTATGATTCCTGTTAGACCCTTCGTACGATACAAAGAGGGATTCCTCAGCTCTGGGACATTGTATTTTAACCAAACTTTCAGAATCTATCAAAGGGACCATGATCTATAAACTACATTAATTGTGAACATTTGTAACGAATGAGTCGCACGCTACGACTACATAAACTCTACCGTAAATACGCATACCGCGCCTGCGAGTGCACGTTATTGCGGGTATGCGCATCCACGGGAGAGCGCACGCACGCGCAGCGCGGACCAGTGTGCGGTGCAAATATGGCAACGTGCATTGAGACATTTTTCTGACTTTGACAGTCCACCCTTTGGCAGTCAATAATAACTGCCACAAAACATTTAAGGAGAAAAATGTAAGTCAGGGGTTAATTGATTTCCATGGTTGGGTAGGGGAGGAGAGAGGAGAAGGTGTGAAGAGGGTATGACCTAGTGAGATAGCAGAAGCATGTGTGTATGAATCCATGTTTGGGGGGTCATGTATCATCGTGCCGTACGTGTTGTAAATCAAGCTTCGAGGTATTGCGAAGTATACATTTGAATTCCTTCTTATCCTGTGGTACAGGTCTGTGGATGGGCTGTCAAACTCTACCGAGCTCATTTCGGCTGTGGTTGTAACAAAATGGGGATGCACATTTTAGTTGATGATACATGAATGGGGGAGGTATGTGGTTGCTGATATCTGTGCCTGTATTCCCTATCGTCTATGTGTGTCGTTACCTGAGGGTTGTAGAGATGAAGATACAGAACACTTACGAAAAATGCAATGATATTCTATGTCAGGGAAATGTACATCTGTCGTCGAAGTTGTTTTCGGTATCTGTTGAGAGTCGTCTTCTTTGCGCTGTATTGCTCCTTAGGCATGAGCAAATAGCTTTGTCTGAGCCATCAGATTTACAAAAATGTTGGGCTAGCGTGAGTTTAAAGATACTAGGGAAACTGGGGATCCATGGCAAAGTTCATCAAGTGTCCATATTTAAAGTTGTCAAATCTTCTTCTTTGGTCAATCCGTTGTCTGTATACATCTCGTCTCGTCAGCTTCCTCGTCCAAGGGGGTCTTTGTATCTGGGAGAAAAGCAGAAAAACAGGTGAAAGAAACGGACCGTATAATCGCATTTTCATCACATTCTGGTTTCTATCATTGGGTCATAAATCAAATCCAGGTTAATTACAGTTTCCTCACTCCTCAAGCTCATCACTTTTGTACTTTGTTTGCACCTCATTAAAGCCTGCCCGCATCTAAATATCAATCCAATCGATATAACGACACCCAAGATGCATAGTAGAAACTTTCCAACATCCATTATGACTCCTTGAGCCCAGTCTCCTAAACCGGAGAACCAATTTCGCGGGTTCAACCATGACACCCAACCAGTCAGCTCATTACCTACAGCAGCAAGGGTGAGATTGTGTTTTCGACGAAATTCCCACTTTAATTGCAGAATATCGTCCATCTTTTGGTCTATGACCTCTACCGGATCCTCGGTGCTATTTGTGATATACGTGCAACACTTTATGCCGTACTGTGTTGCCAATGTAACACAATATCCGCCTGTTACTGCTGTAAGATAATTAAGAACCATCCTATGCTGAACTAGTTCTGTTTTGTAAGCTTGAAGTTCTCTTCCAGTGTATCTAAACGTGTCATCATACATTTCAGTGATATTATCTAACAAATTGGCGAGTGCGGAAATGTATCTATAATTCATCACACCTCGAGCGGTGCGAGTGAAATCTAACGCTACCAGAACCTGAATCCCGGTGGATTCATGGATAAGATCAGAGGCCGGATGCTCTAACCTTTCTGACAGTTGTCTTTTAACTCGGTGCTCGTAATGAGTGTGAGTATAAGGAGCTTGGGCACCACGGTGTATGTCCTTCATTTTGTCATGTGTAACAGTCATCACTTCAGGCAATACTTTTCCAATATAACACAATCCTTCAGAGTTTGGGGCAAGCCACTTGTACGCCTTTCTCCCGCATATGAAATATGCATCATCGGGGAGAACATATGGGACGGAGAAGGACATGACCATGTTACAAACCTTCCAGGTGAAATCTCCTGACCCTAATTCTTCCATCTGCCTAATGCACGTATCGGTTTGTACGATATGTGCACAGTATCCTGGTGATACCTCTCCAACTCTAGTAATCCTATTTCCTAAGGTATATCGATACCGGAAAGATTTTCCTCTACTGGCTATGTGGCGTACGAGCTCTGTATCTGTAGGCATTCTATCTGCTCTGTGTGAAAAGGTCATGGTAAGGTTGCTCCATGACACTTCCCAATTTCCCGGTTTTCTGGGATTGGAGATGTTAAAACATATGAGGGACCTATCCACATGGTATTGGTGGAGCTTCAAACTAGGAGGGCTGGAGATGTTAAACCTCCGATCCACCGGTCTCCCACCACTTAGCTCAAGTACCTCCCCTAACGTTAAAGGAAATGGTACTAGCCCTGATTTACTGTGACCCTGAGGTACTTGAGAGCATACCCAACAATCTGTTTGGTTTAACACGTTACCCACTAGAGAGTGATAGTCACTCAATGGATGCCGGTCTATATGGATATTAAAACTAGATTGGCATTTCTTTATGCATCCATCTTCAACCAGATTATCACAGAGCCTACAGATACAATTTTCTTCAGCTAACAATCCATCACAATTTCTTCTATCGGATCGTTTTCTGATACTCGCCTTTGCTTGTTGGTTTGGTTGATCTTGGAAAACTACGCCTCCATCATCATAATCGGAACCCATTCCAGAACCTCTTTCGACCTCTATGGTACTCTCGCCGGAACAGACTGCTCTGGTCAACATCATGGTTAACATCAAAATCCGGATCACAGTCTCTTGGGGCAAGTCCATCTTTGAGGAGGAAATAGGGAAGAATGAGGAGGGGGAAAAAGAAATTTTAAGGGAGAGGGGCTGGGAAGTGGAGAAAAACAATAAAAGGGAGAAGGGAGTCGACAACTGCTTTCGGTCTTCAAGGCTCAGGTGCCGCCTCAGTCCTCCTGGAACAGACACTCCAGTGATACAACCTCTACCGTCTGTTCCTTATCACGGGACTTCTCTGGATCAGCAACCTTTTTGCAGTGGGATGAATGGACCCAAGTCTCTCTCTCAGCAACCTTCAATGCTGTGGTGCTAGTCAATAAGACCTGGTATGGTCCTTCCCATCTATCAATAAGACAACCTGAGCGTAGAAAATTTCGTATCATTACATAATCCCCAGGTTCAATGTCATGACAATTACTATCTGGTAAATCAGGAATCACCAACTTCAGATTATCATTTTGATTCCTCAACTGCTTACTCATGTTAATCAAGTACTTTACAGTTACTTCATTGTTACATTTCAAATCATCCTGAGGGTTAATCATGACATGCGGTTGTCGACCAAACAGAATTTCAAAGGGAGACAGATTAAGAGGGGACCTGGGAGTGGTTCTGATGCTATACAAAACAATGGGTAAAGCTTCTGGCCACGTCAATCCTGTCTCTGCCATTACTTTACTCAATTTATTTTTAATAGTGCTGTTCACTCTTTCGACCTTCGCACTCGCCTGTGGACGGTACGGAGTGTGCAGCTTGCTATCAATTCCCATCAACTTACACATTCCTTGAAAGACATCACCTGTAAAATGGGTACCCCTATCACTTTCAATGATTCTAGGGATACCATATCTACATACAAATTCCTGCACAATTTTCTTAGCTGTAAACATAGCGGTATTTGTAGCTGCTGGAAAAGCTTCGACCCAATTCGAGAAAACATCTATACAGACAAGTACATATTTCAAATTTCGACATGGGGGTAATTGAATGAAGTCAATTTGTATTACCTGGAAAGGGCCGCCGGCAGGTGGGATATGGGATGGTTCTGTAGGTATTGCTTTTCCAATATTCTTTCTCAGACAGGTAAGGCATGACATTGCTCTTTTACTCGCATGAGAGGAGAATCCTGGGGCGCACCAGTATGCTCTTACCAATTTGCACATCCCCTCCTTGCCTAGATGAGTCAGCCCGTGAGCTGCTTCAGCCAGACATGGAAGGTATGCCCTGGGGGCCACTGGTTTACCATGTCCATCCGTCCAGAGCCCTGAGGACTCCTGGCCATATCCCTTTGCCTTCCAGACTGCTCTTTCCTGTGTGGAACACAGATTCTGCATCTCACACAACTTCTGTGTGTTGATGGTATTAAATACCATCAACTGTGTGGTGTCTGTCCGTGTGGGGGTAGCAGCTGCAAGCTTTGCGGCTTCGTCTGCTCGGCTGTTACCAAGGGATACTGGGTCTTGGCTATATGTATGTGCTTTACATTTGATAACAGCCACTCTGTCGGGTTCCTGTATCGCTGTTAGAAGCCTTTTTATGTGAGCTGCATGCGCTATCGGTGTACCAGCTGCCGTCATGAAATTTCTGAGACGCCATAGCGCTCCGAAATCATGTACTACCCCGAACGCGTATCTAGAATCGGTGTAGATATTGGCAGACTTACCCTTAGCCAATTCACATGCTCTGGTTAGGGCGACCAGTTCAGCAACCTGGGCTGAGTGAGGTGGGCCTAGCGGTTCCGCTTCTATGGTGTCTTGGTCATCTACGACTGCGTATCCAGTACACAAGTCTCCCGAGTCTGACTGTCTGTGACAACTACCGTCCGTGTAGAACGTGAGTTCTGCATCTTCTAGTGGATTGTCACTGATGTCAGGCCTTGCGGTAAAATTTTGGGTCAAATATTCCATACAATCATGTGCATCTTCCTTTGCATTAAATCCTCCTTCCCCATCACTCTCACCTCCCACCCTTTGTGTCTGACCAGGCACACCTGGGAGAAATGTTGCAGGATTTAATGCGCTGCATCTCCTTATGGTGATGTTTACGGGGGCCATTAATGCCAATTCCCATCTTGTAAACCTTGCTGATGAGACGTGTCTGGTTTGGGCAGAATTCAATAAGGCAGATACCGCATGCGGTGTATGGATTGTGAGGTTGTGGCCTAGCACAACATCTTCGCTTTTTGTCACTAGCAATGCTATCGCCGCAACGCTACGCAAGCATGTGGGGAGGGATCGCGCTACCGTGTCTAGCTGAGCGCTGTAGTATGCAATTGGCCTGCTGGCATCACCGTGTTTTTGTGTTAGTACACCTGCTGCGCACCCAGCACTTTCTGTTCCGTATAGTTCAAAGGGTTTCCCATAGTCTGGCATACCTAGTGCTGGTGCCTGCGTTAGGCACTGTTTGAGTCTCTCAAATGCTGTTTCAGATTCGTCTGTATGCGAAATCCGATCAGGTTTGTTTGAAGAGACCATTTCCTGCAAAGGTAGCGCCAATATGGAAAACCCTGGGATCCAATTACGGCAATACCCACACATTCCTAAAAACGTCCTGATCTGTTGCTGGGTTTGTGGCAGTGTCATGTCTCTAATGGCTTGGATTCTATCAGCGGTCAGGTGTCTCAGTCCTTGTGTTAGACAGTGTCCCAAATATTTTACCTTAGCTTGGCATAATTGCAACTTGTCTTTGGAGACCTTGTGACCTGTGTCTGAAAGATGAAACAGGAGCTGTTTCGTATCCTTCAGGGATGCCTCCAATGAATCTGAACACAGTAGTAGATCATCCACGTACTGTATCAACACTGATCCACTTTCCGGTTGGAAAGACTGTAAACAATCATGCAAAGCCTGAGAAAATATACTTGGACTATCTATGAAACCTTGGGGTAACCGAGTCCACGTGTATTGGACTCCTCTGTATGTAAATGCAAACAAATATTGGCTGTCAGGGTGCAGAGGTACCGAAAAGAAAGCGGAGCAGAGGTCAATAACAGTGAAAAATTTGGCAGTGGGAGGAATTTGCATTAGGATGACAGCTGGATTAGGCACTACGGGGAACTGACTCTCAACTATTTTGTTAATCCCCCTTAGATCCTGCACTAGCCTGTAACCCCTCCCCCCACTCTTTTTAACAGGGAAGATGGGACTATTTGCTGTGCTGGACGTTCTTACTAGAATGCCCTGTTGTAGCAAGCGCTCTATTACGGGAAAAACTCCTAACTCCACCTCTGGCTTCAGAGGATACTGTGGGATTTTTGGAGCTATCCTACCATCTTTTACTTGCACAACTACTGGAGCTACATTTGCCATTAATCCAGTGTCCTGTCCATCTTTTGTCCAAAGCGACTCTGGTATCTGAGATGTCATCTCTTCTACTTGGGATGGATTCCTATTTGTCATAATGGAATGTGACATTAATTTTGATGGGGAGTCTAACATGTCTCGTACTTCCTGAGCGTGATTCTCAGGGATGTCCAAGAATACACCTTCAGGAGTACAATAAATGACGCAACCCATTTTACATAGTAAGTCTCTCCCCAGGAGATTAGTTGGTGCCGATGCAGCCAGCAAAAAGGAATGCTTGGTATGCAAAGGCCCTATTGTAATCTCGGCTGGTTTGCTAACAGGGTAGTGCTGGACTACTCCTGTTACTCCCATGGCTGGAATTGTCCTACCAGTGGTTCTCATGCCCACTGTCGAATTTATCACTGACTTGGCCGCCCCTGTGTCTACAAGAAAGTTTAAAGTTTTACCAGCTACATTGATTGCAATCTCTGGTTCGCTTCCAAGACTGGCAATCAACTTAACTGGCTGCAGATTACAGGTATGGCCACACCCCTATTGGGTATGCTGACCTCCCTGAATCCCGTTGGCAGCAACTACTTGTGAGGGAGTTAGCTGGGAACTACCAGAGGCATGCCAACCTCTGTTCGGGGGATATCTTTTTGTTTCCCCTGTATGTGGCTCAAAACTCCGCCTCTGTGGACCCTGCTCCCAATGTCGTGTGTTGTGTTGTTGTCTAGGGGGTTGAAAAGACCTTTGTACATTCTTTGTTCTACATTCTCGTGCAAAGTGTCCCGGTCTGTTACAAGAAAAACATGTTATTACACTTGCCTTACCCACAGGATTCGGTGGTACATACGCAGGCTGCCTTGTGGTCAGCGCCTGTATACTTACGGACATCAACTTATCACTTTGCGACTCCCTGTGCCTAGTGATATTTCTGTCGTGATCAATAGCAGCCTCTCTCAAGGTGGACACTGACAGACCTCGCCAACATGGCTGCGTGGTCTGTACCCTAGCTTTTAATGTTTCTTTCAAACCATCCATCAGTACAGATACTGCTACTTCTCGATGGTTTGGGTTGGTCTTAATGTCTTCTATACCAGTGTACTTTGCCATTTCTAATAGTGCCCGGTGAAAATATTCTGTTGCCGTTTCGGACTCCTTTTGCTTAATGGAAAATATTTTATTCCATTTAACAACGGCTGGGAAATACTCTTTTAGCTGTAAATTTATCCTTTTTACATTATCCTTGTTGTACACGTCTGTAAGCGGTACATCTTTATCCAATGCACAATCAGCTAAAAATTGAGTTGCATCAACATTGGAAGGTAAACAAGCTCTTAGCAGTATCTGCCAATCCTTGTTGTTGGGTTCTACAGTGTTACCTAGATCCCTGATGTATTTTTGGCTAGCAACTAAATCCTTCCTGGGGTCAGGAAATTCGGACACTATTGTTCTTAATTCCATTCTGGAAAATGGAGTGTACATGGCAATGTTCCTTATGGGAGTGGCTCCAGACACATCTGTTTTTCCATTGGGAACTGCTATTACCCTTACAGGAGCAATTCTAACAGCCTCTTCCTGTGTAGATTCTACAGCTTGTTGTGGTACAATTGTTTCAGTGTAGTGCATGGTGCCGTACTTACCCGTTGACACGACCTCACCTATCCCTCCGCTAGGGGCTTTCACTAATCTCGTGGGTGTCGCTGTGCCTACTGTGGTCTCTGCTATGGTGGCTGCAAGAGAGAGAGCTGAAATTGTTGCTGAATCGTCTTCTTGATCACACTCCTGAGGAAGGTTCAAAACAGGGTACATCTTGCACGGGTTAATACTTGCATGAGTTATTTGGTTAACATCATTAACATTTACAGTGTTACTAAGAGTTTGTGTTTTACAACCCAGTGCGTTTCTCTCCGCAATCAACTTCTCTCCTGCAATGTATGGTGGAGGAGGAGCTGTGGCAATCAACTTCCTGACTGCCCCAGATCCCGCCGCCAGAGCCAAACCTCTCTGTATCTCACCTTCCTGGTGCCATAACTGTAAACAATCATGATGTTGAATTCGTCTCTTTGTTGATTTTACGAGACATATCCTCCTCCTTAAATTTTGTAACACTTCTGGACTAAAGCTACCTATTCTTGGGAATTTGTCCCTGTCTTGTACAGTCATTCTCTCCCATTCATCACATAAAGATTCGGTGTGAATTCCATATTTTTCACACATTACATATCGTGCCGACCCAACTGGTCGGTTCACAGAATCAACCTGAACCAGGGTTGATCGCCCCCTACCTGAGCAACTGGCCCCCATAGTCTGCAGGTGTTGCTTAGTCCTCCTTGGATCTCTGTATCAAGGTTTTCAGCAAGCCTTTTCAGACAACCAAATTACTCCACAGTAGGCCGGCGGTGGCGGTTTACCGAGTACCCCACTCACTCGCCCACCTCGACCAATACGACCTGATCACACCGACGTGGTGCTGGCGTACTCGATACAGGGCCCCTATGGAACCTTCAGTTTACTGGAACATATGAGGGTTACCCGCAGGACACTTACTCTTTCCAGTAAAGGTGGGGTTGTTAGATAGTTCCTGAGTGACCAGCGAACTTCCCTTCCAAAAATAAAAAATTACACAAATCACGTCAGAATGTACAAATAGCGTTTGTGACCACTTTACTCTAATGGTATTAGGTCAGATCACTAACTACTGCACACAATTACGTGCGGTCCAATCGTTCAGTACACGAGCACTACTTGTCATGTACTGAAAGACCAATGGAATCGATGTTTCCGGCCGCGATTCCTTCAGCAAGAGCTTATGGCCTATATGGGTTCTGCACCAACACCCCAGGCGTTGTGCCACTGGACTTTTATAGCGGACCTTTTACCTTACGACCTCCTGGTCTTGTTACCTTATGACCTCCTGGTCTTGTTACCTTATGGTCCGCTATACTCTAATGCTCAAATATTATTTAACCAGGGATGCCTCCCTGGCCACCGTATATGTCACTTACACGTGTGTCCCTTGACGAGTACCCGGCTTTCCTTTTGGTTCCACCTTAAAGTTATATAAACTTTTGTATACAAAACACACTCACTCAACACATGTACACTTTTGTTTCTATATCTATTTCTGCGCAGAAATTGTCTTTAGGCCAAAAGTGTTACCAATTAGGAGCAGGATCTGTTAAACTAAATTTCAGATTTTCCAAAAATAGATTTGCGTTATTTACCGCTTCGCGTTATCTACCGCTGTGCGTTAATTATCGCCTTTGCGTTACTTCACTTTATCACAACTTGAGCTACGTGGGCGTAACCGGACGCTACGTTGCGTAATGAACGCTGCGTGCGTCTGCCTTTTGGATTGCGTACGCTAGTCTTTGTTAGCGACACGTGTACGCAATGCAAAGGATCCACCGTAACACAATATATTTTTATCAATGTAAATGATCCCTGATCATCTACCGCAATCCACACTGACTGCCTTGTATCTCAGACAAACCGTGTGTTTGTTCTATACTTTAACTATTACCTCTACTATGAAATAACAGCAAATCTCTTTTTAGCACTTTCTATCAACTATAAAATTTGGCAAACAGGAATAGTGATATACGAAAAATGAAATACACAAGTGAAAAGAAATGCAGGTATGTATGCGTACGCAAGACAAAAGAAAAATAAACAGTTTTAAAAAGACACAAGCGTTTTGTTCTTACTTCCGGTTACCGGGTTCCTTCAGCACTCTTTATCTAAGCGAAGCAGACGCTTATCCCGCCAGCACTATGAGACAATCTCCCACCCTTTGCTGGGGGATAATGTCTGCTGATCTACCTAGTGCAGATGTGAGAAGTATAGGACGAGCCCGCAATTGACAATGCTAAATTCCTTTGTCGTATAAACAACCCTTTATGAAGCTAAGAACACTGTACGCTGTTTACTTAAGAAGTACCGTAATGGTACGCTATCTGCGTAGCGATCGCTCAGCCGTAGGCGAGACGCTCAAGCGTCACGTTCGCTCACGGCCCAGTGATCACAGGACACGTTATTGGTTATGTCTAGGGGAATGATTCGCTGTAGCGTAGCATACGCTCGAGACCACGAGGAGGTCACCAGCGATGCAGACGCTTACAACACTATACCTTTATGTTTAAAACCTTTTACCAATGAAACACACTGAATACCTTAATGTGAGTACAGGGTGTAAGTGCAACCTTGTGTAACCTGACTAACTACAAAGCTGCTTGAGCGTCACCGACGCTCAAGTGAACACTTATCACTATAGAAAATACACAGATACTGGTTTAGGTTCCAAGGCCTATTAACTGTATTATGTCTAATATACTTGTAAAAGGGGATAACAGTACATATGATACACTACAATATAACAGAGACTTCCTAACCACAGATCTAAACAATAAATACAAAAAGACAATACTATACTAACCTGAATGCTATACAATACAATGCTATAATACTATGAGAGATATAAGAGTAAAGAAGAGAGAGAGAGATGGAGAGAGAGAGAGAGGAATTGGCTCACAGAAAGACAATGATTACGGAGAGAAACTTACGCACAAAGGGTATGATCGCCTGCGCCTCGATATCCAGCTCCCGGCTATCAGCAGATAACCGTTGATGAGAGAGTGAGAGCTGGATGTGGTCGGCCTGCCTATTTATGCCCCACACACAATGCAATCTCCTGGTCCTACAATCCCATTGTCCATTGGCCGAAGGAATTCGGCCCTGTATCATAACAAAAGGTCATAGGGTGATTCATACAGGTGGGCTGTGACGATTTCCAACAGCTCAGGTGGGTGGGAAACTGGGTTTCCCGCCGCATACCTGAGTATGTGTAATTAATAGAAATGGACATAAACTTCTTATGTCCATAACTATTCGCACGAGCGATTAATACGCTCCAAACCAACACCGGAATATTGCTAATTAAATACTCTTCCGATGGGTACCAAACACTGCTGTATGATTCCTGTTAGACCCTTCGTACGATACAAAGAGGGATTCCTCAGCTCTGGGACATTGTATTTTAACCAAACTTTCAGAATCTATCAAAGGGACCATGATCTATAAACTACATTAATTGTGAACATTTGTAACGAATGAGTCGCACGCTACGACTACATAAACTCTACCGTAAATACGCATACCGCGCCTGCGAGTGCACGTTATTGCGGGTATGCGCATCCACGGGAGAGCGCACGCACGCGCAGCGCGGACCAGTGTGCGGTGCAAATATGGCAACGTGCATTGAGACATTTTTCTGACTTTGACAGTATATACAGGAGGCTGTATGTGTATATATACATGGGGTTGTGTGTGTGTCTATATGGGGCTTTGTGTGTATATATGGGGCTTTGTGTGTGTATATACAGCATTTGGGGCTGTGTGTGTGTCTATATGGGTCTGTGTGTGTATATACATGGGGTAGTGTATGTGTATATATGGGGCTTTGGGGGGAGGGTGTATGTGTGTGTGTATATATATATATATATATATATATATATATGGGGCTGTGTGATATATGGGTCTGTGTGTGTTTGTGTGTATATATATATATATATGGGTCTGCATGTGTGTGTATGTGTGTGTATATGTATGTATATATATATATATATATATATATATATAATATACGTACGTATGGGACTGTTTGTGTGTGTATATATATATGGGGCTGTGTGGATAGACTCTATCTATCTATATACTGTATATAGGGCTGTGTGTTTATACTATGGTGCTATGTGCTATGTGCATGCGTGTATTTGGGCAGTGTGCATATATGGGGCTGTGTGTGCGTATGTATGTATATGGGGCTGTGTGTGTGTATATGTGGCTCTCTGCATATGTGGCTGTCTTTGTATGTGGCTTTGCATGTGTATATGTGTCTCTTTGTGTGTCTGTGTGTGTGCACATATGAGGCTGTGTGAGTGGGGGGGGGGGGGCACACCATTGTCTAATTCGCCTCCGGGCGTCTGGTTTATTACGCCCCTGCCTGCCATAGACTTTTTACTACAGAGTTTGGGCTATAAAAATTATTAGAATAATGCAAAGCAGATATTTCAAACAAATTATCAGTATTTTTCATATATTTTATTCAGTCAAAACTCTGGTTTAAATGTAAGTATGACAGGAAAGGCTCTGCCTCACCTGCCTCACCCCACCGCACGTCACTGGTGTGTACACACCATTAGACATATAAGTAAATTGTGATTTTGATGTATTTAATGTTATTTTATTGTGAACACTGGATTGTCTGCATCTTGTAGGCACTACCTATATTTAGGATGTGCTATTTTCTATACCATTACTGCATTAACCAAATCATTACAGACACCAGATAATCTAATTAAACAAATGTATTTAACTGCAGATAGATTACTAACAAAAATACTTACCCTAACAGCTCACTAGCAGTAGCACACTATGGATGAGTGCACACCAGCACACATAAGAGGACTCTGTGTGTGATCATGGCTGCTATCTCTCTCTCTCACTCTCTCAGGAGTTCCCACAAGGGGGGATAATGAGAGTCATCAGCAGTGACTCCTGAGCAGCTACAGCAAATCACTGTTCTTGCAAAGAAGCTCCTTATGGTAGCCATACATCAGGGGGATATCGTTCCAACCAGCCAACTAGTTGGCTGGTTGGAACGATAATCTGGCAGTGTGTGGGAGCAAACGATTATCAGCCGTTTGCTCCCACACGCTAAAAAACGGCCAGAAACGGTTTGTCCAACTAGTTGGGAAAATCAAACCTGTTTGATTTTCCCAACTAATCTTTCAGGATGTAGGGGGAACTGTCCCCCCAACTGAACGATAAGTAGACGGACACTGGCCAGCAGCGTCCACCTACTCCTGTCACCCTCACTGCCGACAGGGCTGACTTTCTCATTCCAGGATCCCCGGCAGCGGCGGCGGTACTGTGGAGTAGGTTCAGGGGTCACACCGGGACCCCTGCATTGGCACCCCACTTGAGATCACTACCGCCCACCCCCGTGATCGCGGCACCCCACCCGCGGTCACTGCACCTTACCATATAGCTGCTGCACATACTACCGGGATTGCTAGATGTGAGG
This sequence comes from Pseudophryne corroboree, assembly GCF_028390025.1. Classification (NCBI taxonomy): domain Eukaryota; kingdom Metazoa; phylum Chordata; class Amphibia; order Anura; family Myobatrachidae; genus Pseudophryne; species Pseudophryne corroboree. Next base: position 578,977,256 of record NC_086449.1, read on the forward strand.
GTGCCACTGATGTTTAGTCACCGCTCCCCGCTCAGGAGTCACACCGGGATCTCATCGGCAGTGGCGGCGGCCAGCGGCTGGGGTCAAGGTGGGCACAGGCGGGAGCTGCGGGACCTGTGGGACTGTGGCAGTGGAGGCAGCTGCGGACGAGGCAGGTACCAGGAGCTGCGGATCCTCAGCAGCGGTAGCAGTGGCAGGAGGGAGATGCCTCTGTGTATGCATTCTTACATACTATATGTGAGTACAGTATATACTATATATAGAGCAAGCTGTGGCTCAGTTTATCAATGACTGACTTTGAAAAGTCCCAGGAGTACTGCCAGCAGTGATGGGGATGTAGTTTTATATATATATATATATATATATATATATATATATATATATATATATAGTGTGTATATATTTTATTTATATATGTCTAACATACTATATATAGTGTGTGTATGTATGTATGTATGTATGTATATATATATACTATATTAGACATATAAAATAAATATATACAATATATATATATATATATATATTAGTGTATATATTTAATTTGTATATGTCTAATATTTTATTTTTATATATATATATATATATATATATATATACACGCACGCACGCACGCACACACACACACACACACACACACACACACACACACACACACACACACACACATTAGTCTGGGTGGCACATATTAGCCAAATTGCAATCAATTCCCCAGTGCTCTCTGTAGGTCTCCCAAGCCAGGGATCCAATAATATAGTCCATCCATCGGCAGCAGACGGGTAATAGAGATTGTCACAATGCAGATATATATAAACTGTGTGTCATGTTCCTCTATCTATCTATGTCATATATATATATATATATATATATATATACATACATACAGTATATATCACATATCTGTATCTGGAAACCCCCCGTTATAAATCCTGCATTTCCCCCCTGCACACGTGATCGTGGCCCCCCTGCATACCACCTGCAATGAGAATACTAATATTACTGTAACGGGGAGAGGGGCGCTGGCTACACGGACCCGGAATAGTTACCCTCAGAGTCTGTACATCAGGTAGACCGGGGTACATGTGAGGACGGTGGGGAGACAGGCTGCAGGGGGCAGGGTCTGCACCTTACCATATAGCTGCTGCACATACCACCGGGATCGCTAGATGTGAGGGTGCTGCTGATTTTTAGTCACCGCTCCCCGTTTTCTCCCACCCTCCTATAAGCAACGGGCTCTGTGCCAATGGCCCCCGGTTACTGAGAGCAGACCATCCTTTGTAGGAGAATCTCCTCTGGTCATGCTAGGCTCAAGTACTCCAAAGTCCTTGCCCTCCTCTGTGCAGAAGTCCCTGCATGACATAAAGCACCCCCTGAGCTGCTCCCCTGGGGATGAAGAAGATGCACAGGGGCGGCCACCAGGAGCTGGAATCGTTTGCACATATACCAATCACACAGGTGAGTGTATATCACTTCAAAATCCCCAATATTTAATTCTAGGAATATTTATTTTGTAATTCAGGGGGTGCTACCACAGGCAATATAGGCCCTCATTCCGAGTTGATCGGTCGCAAGGCGAATTTAGCAGAGTTACACACGCTAAGCCTACGCCTACTGGGAGTGTATCTTAGCTTCTTAAAATTGCGACCGATGTATTCGCAATATTGCGATTACAAACTACTTTGCAGTTTCTGAGTAACTTCAACCTTACTCTGCCTGTGCGATCAGTTCAGTGCTTGTCGTTCCTGGTTTGACGTCACAAACACACCCAGCGTTCGCCCAGCCACTCCTCCGTTTCTCCAGACACTCCTGCGTTTTTTCCGGAAACGGTAGCGTTTTCATCCACACGCCCATAAAACGCTGTGTTTCCGCCCAGTAACACCCATTTCCTGTCAATCACATTACGATCGCCGGAGCGATGAAAAAGCCGTGAGTAAAAATACTATCTTCATTGTTAAATTACTTGGCGCAGTCGCAGTGCGAATATTGCGCATGCGTACTAAGCGGATTTTCATTGCGATGCGATGAGAAATACCGACCGATCAACTCGGAATGAGGGCCATAGTCTATATATAGCAAATAACAAAAGAAAGCAAAGAGGAACTCGCTCTAAAGTGGTGCACTAATTATATATAATATTAAATATAACTTTTAATTCTTTATTTTATAAACTTTAGCAGAATATTAAAAATAATAATGGTAAAAGATAAGAAATTGTGATTAAAAATGTATTTGCTGTGCACTGAATATCACTGTATTTTTCCGTCAATAAATTTGCTGTGATAAGCCAAAAGTTGCATCTGAGTTTTCAATTTCTATTAGTTCCTGTGGGCTGTCAGAATTTGCCCCTTGATTGTCTCCTGCTTGTCAAAGAACCAGTTTCATGTACATGTACTCTGTGTGTATACACTGTTTAAGTGTTGCAACTATGTATCCATTCTATTTAGTTATATGAAATCAGGGAGTACTGATTTGTATCAGTTACAAATATGTAACCATTTCATATATCTCCAAGATGTTTTTTTACTTCTGCCAGTATTGATTTTATTATCAAATGCAGTTAGATCAGATCAAATAATATTATTAATAATATCTCACTTTGTGTCATATATGTTCTCTCTCCTTTATTATATATGATCCCTGTTCGCACTAATTATATATTATATATTATATTACCCTGTGAAGAATAAATTCATAAAATCCTGCATGTGCATGTATTAGTAAATTTGTCACTACTATTGGCATTAATATCTGCTACTAACGAGTATCACACAGTGACATAGGCCCTCATTCCGAGTTGTTCGCTCGCTAGCTGCTTTTAGCAGCATTGCAAACGTTAGGCCGCCGCCCTCTGGGAGTGTATCTTAGCTTAGCAGAAGTGCGACCAAAAGGTTAGCAGAATAGTGCTGGGTTTTTTTTTCGAGCAGTTTCTGAGTAGCTCCAGACCTACTCCTTCCTTGCGATCACTTCAGACTGTTTGGTTCCTGGTTTGACGTCACAAACACGCCCTGCGTTCGGCCAGCAACTCCCCCATTTTCCACTGGCACGCCTGCGTTTTTACCTGACACGCCTGCGTTTTTTAGCACACTCCCAGAAAATGGTCAGTTACCACCCAGAAACGCCCCTTTCCTGTCAATCACTCACCGATCACTCGAGCGATATAAAACAGTCGTTCGGCCATGTGTAAAACTGCAAAGTTTTGTGTGAAAGTACTTAACGCGTGTGGACTGCGGCCCATACGCATGTGCAGAACAGCTGAATTTTAGCCTGATCACTGCGCTGCGAAAAACAGCAACGAGCGATCAACTCGGAATGAGGGCCATTGTCAGTACAAATGATGCTGCAATCCCGAGGGGGTTAGATAATGACATCTTTATGTTCTGCTGATAAATAACGGCACTCAGAGATACTCATAGTCAGAATGTATAATAAATATCAGTATATAGCAGCAAATACATTTTTAATCTCAATTTCTTAACTTTCACTATTCTTGTTTTTAATATTTCGCTAAAGTTTATAAAATAAAGAATAAAAAGTTATATTTTAATATTATATATAATTAGTGCACCACTTTAGGGCAAGTTGCTCTTTGTTTTCTTTTGTTATTCACCAGGAGCTGGATCCAGCCCATCGAGTGGGGGACAGTTTTGAATCGTGGGGAATTGCTGGCTCCCTGTCTCGCAAACCCCAAAACTGAAGTACTGTAGGCAGGCACTGTCCACCTACTTCAGTGACATCACAAGTTGGACAGAAGTTGGCAGGTTGGTTGGTCTGATGAAAAGTTGGTTAGATGTGTGGAGCACTGATGAAAAGTTGTTTAGATGTGTGGGGCACTGTTTTAGTTGAACAGACAAGTTGGATGGTTGGAAGTTTGGAGAGTTGGAGAAAAGTTGGTCTGATGTATGGCTCACATTAGTGTAACCCCTGGCACAGTCTGAAGAATCTGGGAGATTTGACCTACAAAGCAGGGCAGCAGGAGATTTATGACTGAAACAGACTGGAGGGTAGGCAACTATGACTTATGATAAATGAATCATCTGGATGATCAAAAAGAAAATCAATGCATAAATCTCTCTCAGCAAGCTATATTCTTCCACTGCATGTGTGGGTTTGCTCTGGGTACTCTCGTTTCCTCCTACAATTCAAAAACATACTGGTAGGATACAGTAATTGTGTCCCAACAAAAAATAAGATTTTACTTACCGATAAATCTATTTCTCGTAGTCCGTAGTGGATGCTGGGACTCCGTCAGGACCATGGGGAATAGCGGCTCCGCAGGAGACAGGGCACAAAATGTAAAAGTTTGACCACTAGGTGGTGTGTACTGGCTCCTCCCCCTATGACCGTCCTCCAAGCCTCAGTTAGGATACTGTGCCCGGACGAGCGTACACAATAAGGAAGGATTTTGAATCACGGGTAAGACTCATACCAGCCACACCAATCACACCGTACAACTTGTGATCTGAACCCAGTTAACAGTATGACAAACGTAGGAGCCTCTGAACAGACAGCTCACAACAATAACAACCCGATTTTTTTGTAACAATAACTATGTACAAGTATTGCAGACAATCCGCACTTGGGATGGGTGCCCAGCATCCACTACGGACTACGAGAAATAGATTTATCGGTAAGTAAAATCTTATTTTCTCTGACGTCCTAGTGGATGCTGGGACTCCGTCAGGACCATGGGGATTATACCAAAGCTCCCAAACGGGCGGGAGAGTGCGGATGACTCTGCAGCACCGAATGAGAGAACTCCAGGTCCTCCTTAGCCAGGGTATCAAATTTGTAGAATTTTACAAACGTGTTCTCCCCTGACCACGTAGCTGCTCGGCAGAGTTGTAATGCCGAGACCCCTCGGGCAGCCGCCCAAGATGAGCCCACCTTCCTTGTGGAATGGGCCTTGACAGATTTAGGCTGTGGCAGGCCTGCCACAGAATGTGCAAGTTGAATTGTGCTACAAATCCAACGAGCAATCGTCTGCTTAGAAGCAGGAGCACCCAGCTTGTTGGGTGCATACAGTATAAACAGCGAGTCAGATTTTCTGACTCCAGCCGTCCTTGAAATATATATTTTCAATGCTCTGACAACGTCCAGCAACTTGGAATCCTCCAAATCGCTAGTAGCCGCAGGCACCACAATAGGCTGGTTCAGGTGAAACGCTGAAACCACCTTAGGCAGAAAGTGAGGACGCGTCCGCAGTTCTGCCCTGTCCGAATGGAAAATCAGATATGGGCTTTTATACGATAAAGCCGCCAATTCTGACACTCTCCTGGCTGAAGCCAGGGCCAGTAGCATGGTTACTTTCCATGTAAGATATTTCAAATCCACCAATTTGAGTGGCTCAAACCAATGGGATTTGAGAAAATCCAAAACTACATTAAGATCCCACGGTGCCACTGGGGGCACAACCAGGGGCTGTATATGTAGTACTCCTTTTACAAAAGTCTGGACTTCAGGAACTGAAGCCAATTCTTTCTGGAAGAAAATCGACAGGGCCGAAATTTGAACCTTAATGGACCCTAATTTGAGGCCCATAGACAATCCTGTTTGCAGGAAATGTAGGAATCGACCCAGTTGAAATTCCTCCGTCGGGGCCTTCCTGGCCTCACACCACGCAACATATTTTCTCCAAATGCGGTGATAATGTTGTGCAGTCACCTCCTTCCTGGCTTTTACCAGGGTAGGGATGACCTCTTCCGGAATGCCTTTTTCCCTTAGGATTCGGCGTTCAACCGCCATGCCGTCAAACGCAGCCGCGGTAAGTCTTGGAATAGACACGGTCCCCTTAGAGGTAGAGGCCACGGATCTTCCGTGAGCATCTCCTGAAGTTCCGGGTACCAAGTTCTTCTTGGCCAATCCGGAGCCACGAGTATCGTTCTTACTCCCCTTTGCCGTATAATTCTCAGTACTTTTGGTATGAGAGGCAGAGGAGGAAACACATACACTGACTGGTACACCCATGGTGTTACCAGAGCGTCTACAGCTATTGCCTGAGGGTCTCTTGACCTGGCGCAATACCTGTCCAGTTTTTTGTTGAGGCGGGACGCCATCATGTCCACCATTGGTCTTTCCCAATGGACCACAATCATGTGGAAGACTTCTGGATAAAGTCCCCACTCTCCTGGGTGCAGATCGTGTCTGCTGAGGAAGTCTGCTTCCCAGTTGTCCACTCCCGGGATGAACACAGCTGACAGTGCTAACACATGATTTTCTGCCCAGCGGAGAATCCTTGCAGCTTCTGCCATTGCCCTCCTGCTTCTTGTGCCGCCCTGTCTGTTTACGTGGGCGACTGCCGTGATGTTGTCCGACTGAATCAACACCGGCTGACCCTGAAGCAGAGGTTTTGCCAGGCTTAGAGCATTGTAGATTGCGCTTAGCTCCAGTATATTTATGTGAAGAGACGTCTCCAGGCTTGACCACACGCCCTGGAAGTTTCTTCCCTGTGTGACCGCTCCCCAGCCTCTCAGGCTGGCATCCGTGGTCACTAGGACCCAGTTCTGTATGCCGAATCTGCGGCCCTCTAACAGATGAGCACTTGCAACCACCATAGCAGAGACACTCTTGTCCTTGTGGACAATTTTATCCGCTGATGCATCTGCAGATGCGATCCGGACCATTTGTCCAGCAGATCCCACTGAAAAGTTTGTGCATGGAATCTGCCGAATGGAATCGCTTCGTAAGAAGCTACCATTTTTCCCAGGACTCTTGTGCATTGATGCACAGATACTTTTCCTGGTTTTAGGAGGTTCCTGACTAGATCGGATAACTCCCTGGCTTTCTCCTCCGGAAGAAATACCTTTTTCTGAACAGTGTCCAGAATCATCCCTAGGAACAACAGACGTGTCGTCGGGATCAGTTGGGATTTTGGAAAATTCAGAATCCACCCGTGTTGTTGGAGCACTACTTGGGTTAGTGCTACTCCGACCTCCAGCTGTTCTCTGGATCTTGCCCTTATCAGGAGATCGTCCAAGTAAGGGATAATTAAGACGCCTTCTCTTCGAAGAAGGATCATCATTTCGGCCATTACCTTGGTAAAGACCCGGGGTGCCGTGGACAATCCAAACGGCAGCGTCTGAAACTGATAATGACAGTTTTGGACCACGAACCTGAGGTACCCTTGGTGTGAAGGACAAATTGGAACATGAAGGTAAGCATCCTTGATGTCCAAGGACACCATAAAATCCCCTTCTTCCAGATTCGCTATCACTGCTCTGAGTGACTCCATCTTGAACTTGAATTTTTGTATGTACAGGTTCAAGGATTTTAGATTTAGAATCGGTCTTACCGAGCCGTCCGGCTTCGGTACCACAAATAGCGTGGAGTAATACCCCTGTCCCTGTTGTAGGAGGGGTACCTTGACTATCACCTGCTGAGAATACAGCTTGTGAATGGCCTCCAATACCGTCGCCCTGTCGGAGGGAGACGTTGGCAAAGCAGACTTTAGGAAACGGCGAGGAGGGGACTTCTCGAATTCCAACCTGTAACCCTGAGATACTACCTGCAGGATCCAGGGGTCCACCTGTCCAGGGTATCAATATTTTCAGACAGTGACTCCGACCAAGCCACGCCAGCACTGCACATCCAGGCTGAGGTGATTGCTGGTCTCAGTATAACACCCGTATGTGTGTATATACTTTTTAATGTATTCTCCAGCCTCCTATCAGCTGGATCCTTGAGGGCGGCCGTATCAGGAGACGGTAACGCCACTTGCTTTGATAAGCGTGTGAGCGCCTTATCCACCCTAGGAGGTGTTTCCCAGCGCGCCCTAACCTCTGGCGGGAAAGGGTATAATGTCAATAACTTCTTTGAAATTAGCAGTTTTCTATCTGGGGTAACCCACGCTTCATCACACACTTCATTCAGTTCCTCTGATTCAGGAAAAACTATCGGTAGTTTTTTCACACCCCACATAATACCCCTTTTTGTGGTACTTGCAGTATCAGAGATATGCAAAGCCTCCTTCATTGCCGTGATCATATAACGTGTGGCCCTACTGGAAAATACGTTTGTTTCTTCACCGTCGACACTGGATTCAGTGTCAGTGTCTGGGTCTGTGTCGACCGACTGAGGTAAAGGGCGTTTTACAGCCCCTGACGGTGTCTGAGACGCCTGGACAGGTACTAACTGGTTTGCCGGCTGTCTCATGTCGTCAACCGACTTTTGTAGCGTGCTGACACTATCCCGTAATTCCATAAACAAAGCCATCCATTCTGGTGTCGACTCCCTAGGGGGTGACATCACCATTACAGGCAATTGCTCCGCCTCCACGCCAACATCGTCCTCATACATGTCGACACACACGTACCGACACACAGCAGACACACAGGGAATGCTCTGATAGAAGACAGGACCCCACTAGCCCTTTGGGGAGACAGAGGGAGAGTTTGCCAGCACACACCCAAGCGCTATAAATATATATAGGGACAACCTTAATAAGTGTGTTCCCTTTATAGCAGCTCAAATATTATAAATATCGCCAATAAGTGCCCCCCCTCTCTGTTTTTATCCTGTTTCTGTAGTGCAGTGCAGGGGAGAGTCCTGGGAGCCTTCCTCGCAGCGGAGCTGGGCAGGAAAATGGCGCTGTGTGCTGAGGAGAATAGGCCCCGCCCCCTTTTCGGCTGGCTTCTTCTCCCGGTTTTTTTGGAACCTGGCAGGGGTTAAATACATCCATATAGCCCCAGGGGCTATATGTGATATATTTTAGCCAGAATAGGTATATTAAATTGCTGCCCAGGGCGCCCCCCCCCAGCGCCCTGCACCCTCAGTGACCGCTGGTGTGAAGTGTGCGGAGAGCAATGGCGCACAGCTGCAGTGCTGTGCGCTACCTCATGAGGACTGAGACGTCTTCTGCCGCCGGTTTCTGGACCTCTTCTCTATTCGGCATCTGCAAGGGGGTCGGCGGCGCGGCTCCGGTGACCCATCCAGGCTGTACCTGTGATCGTCCCTCTGGAGCTAGTGTCCAGTAGCCTAAGAAGCAAATCCATCCTGCACGCAGGTGAGTTCACTTCTTCTCCCCTAAGTCCCTCGTTGCAGTGAGCCTGTTGCCAGCAGGACTCACTGAAAATAAAAAACCTAACAAACTTTTTCTAAGCAGCTCTTTAGGAGAGCCACCTAGATTGCACCCTGCTCGGACGGGCACAAAAACCTAACTGAGGCTTGGAGGAGGGTCATAGGGGGAGGAGCCAGTACACACCACCTAGTGGTCAAACTTTTAAATTTTGTGCCCTGTCTCCTGCGGAGCCGCTATTCCCCATGGTCCTGACTGAGTCCCAGCATCCACTAGGACGTCAGAGAAATGAACACTAGTGTGTATGTGTATGTGTATGTGTGTGTGCATGTGGTAGGAAATATAGGGCCTAATTCAGTCCTGATCGTAAGGTGATTGACAAGAAAAGGACGTTTATGGGTGGTAACTGGCCGTTTTCAGGGAGTGCCTGGATAAACGCAGGCATTTTCAGAGCAGGGGTGGGTGTGTGACGTCAGCTCCGGCCCTGATCAGCCTGATCTCCTCGCACTAGAGGAGTAAGTATTGAGCTACACACAGAGTGCACACACTGCACAGAATGGGAAAAACGTTCGATGGTGAGTGTGATGTGAACGGTTTTGCAGCTGTCCGCTGATTGAGGGGAATTTTCGCACAGCGTACACATGCAATCACATACTTAGTAACATAGTTTCTGAGGTTGAAAAAAAGACAATTTGTCCATCGAGTTCGACCTGTTAGTGGTCTCCTACACTGAACTACTTTTAAGAGTCATTTTAACTGTGGTGAATGTTTAGCTTGTATGGTGCGAATTTTCACTCCCCTTGGGCGGCGACTATCTGATCGCAGGACAGTGTAATTTGCAGCACAGCGATCAGGTCTGAATCAGGCCCATAGATTGTACGTTCCATTGGGGCTGGGACTGATGTGGATGGTTAAATATTCTCCTTAAAGTGCGCAGAATATACAGTTTGTGCCTATAAAAATAACTGCATACTGGCCTACTATTTATTTTTTTAACTGCCCACTGAGGGTGCACTTGAATGTAACGCCCAGGTGCACAACAAGAATCATTGCCACAGCCATGGTCAACAATACAGTCAATGACACTCAAATGACTTATGTAATTTCTTCATACTTCATACTTCATACTTCAGGACTCAACAGCAACTGTAAATAGCAAACACCTGTGGTACATTTCTTTGAAATTTCAGTTTAAAACAATCCCACTTTTGCATCCATTTAGTTACATTTTATTCAGCATGCTTCTAAAGGAACCAAAAACAAAAACCATTTGTATGGGCACTGCATATTTGTGGAATGTATGTCACAAATGCAAATGTCAAAAAGTTACCTCATCACACTCAAGAGTGAAAGGGGTTAAAAACCACACATACTATCATAGAAGATTTGGTACTTAGTGGCACATCAGTTGCTCAGTGAGAGCTCAATTCAATTTCACAGTAGTTAACAAAAAATAATAAATATTATATATATATATATATACACACACACACACACACACACACACACACACACACACACACACACACACACACATGAATACTTTAAATAAGGGGTCAATATTTAAGTTTTCACAGACATTTCATAATACTATAGTAAATATACAACCTTGTTAAAGGTAGCAAAAAGGAGCGCTAATCATGTAATTAGATAAGATATAATTTAGTGACATATTGCAGTGTAATGCAATAAAACATATGAAGACAGCAGCATCAAATAAAATACATATCAGATAAATCTCATATGATAATTGTACCGACTATATGTGAATTGAAAGCTGTTCAGTAATCCATTAATTGGTTATGCTTAATTATGATCAAAAGCGTCTCATATAACTTCTTAGGCACACTCCATATTTAAAAAAGACCTTGATTTTTTTGTAGCCAGCAATTGGGTAAGCTATGCTACTAGGGGCGTCGGAATGGGGGGGGGCAACTCGCTCCCCCCAAATCATGAGAGAGGCGCCATTCACTCGGACCCACAACTGAATGCCTGTGCAGCCGCTATCTGCGCTGCCTGCGCTGTATATAGCAGGCAGCGCTGAAGCTGCCTTCCACGTGTGGTCTGGCCAGCGCCGGCGCAAAGCATACGCGGGCTTTGCAAGCCGCGTAGAGCGCCGGTCAGTGGAGGGCACAGCGCGCGGCCGCCCGCCAGCTCCCAGCGGCTCCATAATGATGTGCCTCCTCCGCCCAGCCCTCCTCTCCTGCCTGTCTGTCTGGTCGCCAGCCGCGGCTCCCAGCGGCTCCATGATGGCGGTCCTCCTCTGCCCAGCCCTCCACTCCAGTGGCTCACACTACAGACTAGACACAAGTTAGAGGGGTCTGGGGGAGGGAACATAGGGAGATGCTGTGGGACACAAAGGCAAAGAGCTTGCGGAGGGACAGGGAGCTGGGACCATGTCAGAGAAGGTCACTCTCTCCCCTCTCTCACCCTCCCCCCTTCACTCTCTCACCCTCCCCCCTTCACTCTCTCACCCTCCCCCCCTTCACTCTCTCACCCTCCCCTCTTTCTCCCCCCCCCTTCTCTTTTTCTCTCTCCCCTACTGTGTAACGTAACGGATACTACACTGTGTGGTGTAATGTGACAGACGCTACTCTGCGGTGTAATGTGACAGACGCTACTGTGCGGTGTAATGTGACAGACGCTACTGTGTGGTGTAACGTATGCTACTGTGCGGTGTAATGTAACGTACGCTACTGTGCGGTGTAATGTGACGGATGCTACTGTACGGTGTAATGTGACGGACGCTACTGTGCGGTGTAATGTGACAGACGCTACTGTGCGGTGTAACGTATGCTACTGTGCGGTGTAATGTGACAGACGGTACTGTGCGGTGTAATGTGACGGACGCTACTGTTCGGTGTAATGTGACGGACGCTACTGCGCGGTATAATATGACGGACGCTACTCTGCAGTGTAGTGTGACAGACGCTACTCTGCGGTGTAATGTGACAGACGCTACTGTGCGGTGTAACATATGCTACTGTGCGGTGTAATGTAACGTACGCTACTGTGCGGTGTAATGTGACGGACGCTACTGTACGGTGTAATGTGATGGACGCTACTGTGCGGTGTAATGTGACGGACGCTACTGTACGGTGTAATGTGATGGATGCTACTGTGCGGTGTAATGTGACGGATGTTACTTACGGATGCTACTGTGCGGAGTAATGTGGCAGACGTTACCCTGCGGTGTAATATGACAGACGCTACTCTGCGGTGTAATGCGACGGACGCTACTGTGCGGAGTAATGCGACAGACACTACTATGTGGTGTATTGCAACGGACGCTACTGTGCGGAGAAATGTGACAGACACTGATGTGCGGAGTAATGTGACAGACGCTACTGTGTGGAGTAATGTGACAGACGCTACTCTGCTGTGTAATGTGACAGACGCTACTGTGCGGTGTAATGTGACAGACGCTACTCTGCGGTGTAATGTAATGGATGGTACTGTGCGGAGTAATGTGACAGACGCTACTGTGAGGTGTAACATGACAGACACTACTGTGAGGTGTAACGTACGCTACTGTGAGGTGTAACCTACGCTACTGTGAGGTGTAACCTACGCTACTGTGCGGTGTAATGTAACGGATGCTACTGTGCAGGGTAATGCGACAGACACTACTGTGTGGTGTAATGCGACGGACGCTACAGTGCGGTGTAATGTAACGGATGCTACTGTGCGGAGTAATGTGACAGCGGTGTAATGTAACGGATGCTACTGTGCAGAGTAATGCGACAGACACTACTGTGTGGTGTAATGCGACGGACGCTACTGTGCGGTGTAATGCAACGGACGCTACTGTGCGGAGTAATGTGACAGATGCTACTCTGCGGTGTAATGTGACAGATTCTACTGTGCGGTGTAATGTAACGGATGCTACTGTGCGGAGTAATGTGACAGACGCTACTGTGAGGTGTAACATGACAGACGCTACTGTGCGGTGTAACGTAAGCTACTGTGAGGTGTAACGTGTGCTACTGTGCGGTGTAATGTGACGGATGCTACTGTGCGGTGTAATGTGATGGACACTACTGTGCGGTGTAATGTGACGGACGCTACTACGCGGTGTAATGTGAGTAACGGATGCTTCTGTGCGGTGTAATGTGAGTAACGGATGCTACTGTGCGCTGTAATGTGAGTAACAGATGCTACTGTGCGCTGTAATGTGAGTAACGGATGCTACTGTGCGCTGTAATGTGAGCTGTAATGTGAGTAACGGATGCTACTGTGCGCTGTAATGTGAGTATCTGATGTTACTGTGAGGTGTAATGTGAATTGGTACTTTTCTGTGGCCATGCCTCTTCCACATGAAAACATGCCCCTATATATTCCATTATGGAGGGGCAAAATATATTTTCGCTTACCAAAAAAATTAGGCTCGGGCCAGCCCTGGCTCCACCAACCCCGCCCCATTTCCTGAAGTGTCTACGCTCTGCAGAGACGTGCTGCTCGTGGCAGCAGAGGTAAGCAGCAACATAGCTGCTGGCTGTGGGGAAGGAGTAGCGAGAGGAACAAGGAGGAGGAGGAGTCGCTCTATCTAGCAGATGTGTATAATGGTCTCTATTTGGCGTAATGTGTAACATGTGTAATGGGCTCTACAAGGCGTAATGTGTATAATGGGTAACCAGGCATAATGTGTAACGTGTAATGGGCTCTACCAGGTGTAATGTGTATAATAGGCTCTACCTTGCGTAATGTGTACAAGTGGCTCTACCTGGCATAATGTGTATAATGGGCTATATTTGGCGTAATATGTATAATGGGCTCTACCTGGCGTAATGTGTAATGGGCTCTACCAGGCGTAATCTGTAATATGTGTAATGGGCTCTACCAGGCGTAATGTGTAACATGTAATGGGCTCTGCCTGGCGTAATGTGTAATGGGCTCTACCAGGCGTAATATGTAACGTGTAATGGGCTCTAGCAGGCGTAATGTGTAACATATATAATGGGCTCTACCAGGTGTAATGTATACAAGAGGCCACTCACTCTCAGCTGCTCTAGAGTGCCGTACAGGTGCAAGCGACCCATCTATGGTGGCAAGAAGCTAGGGGCGCCAAAAAGAAATTTTATCTTGCCCCCTCCCCCCCAAGAAAAAAACGTTCTGACGCCCCTGGCAACTACCCCCTTATTTAAGATTACATTGTCACCAGTGGGAGCAGAGTGTGTATCCCTCACTATGATGTATCACCGGCTTTTTACACAGTTCACTCTCAAGCAGCGATTGCAGGCTGATGGGCTCCCGTGATGATATGGATGTATTTCACAGTTCAGTCTCGGATAACGGGTGCCAACTAGTTTGCATTTTCCATTTAAATGGGCTCCCATAATTTAGTTCAGCCGCACATATGATTTGGTTTAGCGGCCATGAGCCAGTGTCCCGAGGTCTACCTGGTGTGAATTGTCCAGCGGGGGAGGGCGAATCCAATTTCAATGGTGGCTTAATGATTTGGAAGAAATATATACATAGAGAGGAATTTTTTAGATCAATAGACTGCAGTAAATAGATGGATACTATCGACACACATAGGTCGATATAAATAAACTGCTTTTATTTATATCGACCTATGTGTGTCGATAGTATCCATCTATTTACTGCAGTGTATTGATCTGAAAAATTCCTCTCTATGTATATATTTCTTCCAAATCATTAGTGTCCCTCACTCTGTCTCCTTAGAATGGCCCAAGTATACAGAAACACATTGGGAATTCTCAAGTTTTGCCCTTTAATAGGACTATTGTATCAATTTCTCTTTATATATGCAATTATAGGGTTTAACATCTAACTTTTAGAGCAAGTCCTTTGAACTGATGTATTAGTGGTCTGAGCCTCTTCATATGATCTATGGGTGGCTAGTTGTCGCCTTATGAGCAAAAAATCAAGCTCTTTTTTAAATATGGAGTGTGCCTAAGAAGTTATATGAGACGCTTCTGATCATAATTAAGCATAACCAATTAATGGATTACTGAACAGCTTTCAATTCACATATGGTCGGTACAATTATCATATGAGATTTATCTGATATGTATTTTATTTGATGCTGCTGTCTTCATATGTTTTATTGATAAACAGCATTACACTGCAATATGTCATTAAATTATATCTTATCTAATTACATGATTAGCGCTCCTTTTTGCTACCTTTAACAAGGTTGTATATTTGCTATAGTATTATGAAATGTCTGTGAAAACTTAAATATTGACCCCTTATTTAAAGTATGCGTGTGTGTGTGTGTGTGTGTGTGTGTGTGTGTGTGTGTGTGTGTGTGTGTGTGTGTGTATGTATGTATATAGATATATTATATATATATATATATATATATATATATACGTATATATATATAACACAGTCTGTGGGGCAGCACACCTTTTCATAAATGATAGTCCCGGTGCCAACCGTAGAAACTCCCCGGCAAGGAGTCCAAGATAAACAGCAAGTAATATCGGCAGCACTCGGCGGAATGAAGACACAAAGAGTCAGGATGAACTGCAACGTTTCGATGTGTATTTTACATCGTCATCAGGCAAAAATATATATATAAAAAATTGTTAACTACTGTGAAATTGAATTGAGCTCTCACTGAGCAACTGATGTGTCACCAAGTACCAAATCTTTTATGATAGTAGTACGTGTGGTTTTTAACCCCATTCACTCTTGAGTGTGATGAGGTAACTTTTTGGCATTTGTATTCGTGACATACATTCCACAAACAATAAAAATATTTTTTGTTATGCAGTGCCCATACAAATATTTGTATTTATTTTTTGGTTCCTTTAATGGTACATGATTAGTGCTCGTTACACTAGACCACCAGATGGTCAGCTTGGAGCAGCTATATATATAGTTTTTAGGTGACCATCTATATAGCCATTTGTAGGTGCGCCCAATTTTCTTTCTTAGGTTTGGAGGTTTATATATTCATAATATTATACTGTATCTTATCCAAAGCTTGCAGTGTAATATCACGGTGTGCCACTAGATGGCAAGATATGATATCACGCAAGAATATATGAACTGTCTTCCTGACTTCATTCTCTCTCTGCAGACACGAGAGAACAACCGCTCACGTGACCAGAAATGTCAGGCCAGTGGCGCCGCGGATTGGGCCGGGGTGTGTGACGTTGAGGCGGGTGCGCGGCGTGGGGAAGGGGCGGTAACGTGCCCTTGACAATGTAATAACAAGAAGCTGGAGTCAGGGCGGCAACATGGCGCATCCCGAGCCCCCGGTCATAGAAGGCTTCACGCCAACACAGCGCATGGAGACGGAGCAGCTGAAGAGCAAGTTCATGAGGAAAATCCAGGAGAACCCATTTGTACCTATCGGTGAGTAGTGGGGAGAGCGGCAGAGGCAGGACCCGGGCCGTCAGTGTGAGCTGGCCCAAATCTTAACAAACCTTATACAGTATGTAGCAGCCTCCCTGGACTTACCGCAGCCCAGCATACAGCAGCATGTGCTGGTCTGGGAAGAGAGACTGCAGCTGGCTGACTGGTAGGTAGGGGGAGCGAGGGAAACTGCGTACCTGGGCCCCTTCAACAAGGTATTGTCTAGTTTACCTTCGTGGAGAGGACCTTTCCCATAACCCCCTGGGTCCATGTCACAATCTATTTGGAATAGTAAAGTGTGGCGAGCGAAGCGAGACACCGTGCCTGAAGCGTAGCGAGCCCGCGAGGGTCCAAAGCTGCATAGAAAAAAATAAATTTCCCCAAACGAACGGAGGACGAAGAAAACATTTAGGCGCTGTATGGGCGGAAGTTATCTCGTTTTGTCACTTCCAGGTCCTGAGCGCGAAGGTAACGTAGACACAACCCCTTTAACAAGCCTTAGCTTGGGTAATTATTCCCTCCCCTGTTGGCACCACTGCCCGTGAGTGTGCATGTTGGGACAGGACTGTATCCCGTGGATGCTAGTTGCTTACCGAACCTGTAGCGAGGCTTATTGGTAGATCTCTTGTTCAGGTGCACACTGGCAGGGCATGCATGTCTTCTGGGCCATAGGGGGACATTTACTAAGCAGTGATAAGAGCGGAGAAGTGAGCCAGTGGAGAAGTTGCCCATGGCAACCAATCAGCACTGAAGTAACATCTAGAATTTGCATGCTATAAAATCGTACAGAGCTGCTGATTGGTTGATGGGGCAACTTCTCCATTGGCTCACTTCTCCGCTCTTATCACTGCTTAGTAAATGTCCCCTTTAGAGTGTTTGGCTGAATTTTTATGGTACAACATCGATTATCCGGCACCTCTTTTAATCCGAACACATCAGGTGCTGGAGTCGGGCTGCAGGGTAAAATTAGGAGGGGGGTTCAGGATGCTGCCGAAACCACAGTCTGGCAAAACAGGTAATCTGCACAGTGCCGCAAACAACCGTTCCGTATTATCTGTGTTGTACCTGTACAAAATGGAAAACCATGAGGCTGCTTGATGGTGGACATAGATTGCAGATTAACATATACCCCTTTCAGACTGACAAATATTTCCCGGGTTATTGCACATGAACGCGCATCAACCCGGGATTTTGCTCAGTGTGAAAGGGTACTGAAAGAATATCCCTGGTCGAGCGTCCCGGCTTTTTATCCAAGGTCTCGACCTGGGTCGAATCCGTGATCGTCCCAGGATGCAGTGTAGTGTGAATGGGCCCTACCTGGTATTCAGTACACGGGACTGTTAACAGGCCTCTCATTGGAGCTTTCTTGGGCTCAGAAAAGATTGTCATCCAGAGCCCAGGGAAGCGCCCTGGAAGCGGAGGAGACAGGCAATATTGCTACCTGGACTGATCAGGATATCAGAGAGCTGCTCAGCATAAGGGGGAGGAGGAAATAAAGAGACAGATAACAGGCCCAGTGAAGGATGCTATTATTTATAAAAACATTGCAAAGCTGCTTGAAGCCGGAGGAATTATCCTGACACAACAGCAAGTTGTTAATAAAATGAAGACTCTGACAAAGCAGTGCTTGAAGGTGCATGACAAAATGTCCATTTCTAATGACATACATATGCATTTGCAGGGATTTCCCGGGATCAGTGTAAATGGGGCAGTCCCGGGTCGATCCCAGGTCTAAGTGCAGTGTGAAAGGGGACATTCCCGGATTGTGTCCCGGGATGCGTCCGGGAACACATTCCTGGGTGTGACCCGGCTCTGTCAGTCTGAAAGGGGTAATAGTGTGTTCATACGAAGCCTGTTTTCACACACACAAAAGCAGAAGAGAATCTGTGTAAGCCCTAGTTCAGTATACTTTATGCGGTGGTTGTGGAGTCTTTGGTGTTAATTCAGTTAGGAGCGAGTGGATGAGTTGTTGTTGCAGTGGTGTAGAAACAGCAGCTAAACAGGCCCCTTTACAGCCTTATCTTACTCCAGACTCGTGGCTTTTGTATGCAGCCCTGAGGGGATATGAACAAAAATCAGCAAGTCTGGAGCTACTGTAAGTGCAGCATATAGCTACCCAGACTTGTAGGAGTGAATTAATTGAATTGAAACTTATAGGTCAAACCTTTGACTCCGACTCCTCTGTTTTACTACTGTCCTCCTCTGAACCCTGAGGTAAGCAGCATCCAATCGTGTATCCTCCCACCGTGCATCTTGCTTAGTGTTTGGGGGGGCTCTGGGTAGGAGGAGCCTTTGAGTCTGCAGTGCTTTCCTCCAGGGTGGGTCGAGGAGGAGGGGAGGGGGGTTGTGGATGGCTGTTATCCTCCTTCCGGCAGGGGTGGCTCTGTGCAGTGAGCATTTCTCTGACGTCCTAAGTGGATGCTGGGACTCCGTAAGGACCATGGGGATTAGCGGCTCCGCAGGAGACTGGGCACAACTAAAGAAAGCTTTAGGACTACCTGGTGTGCACTGGCTCCTCCCACTAAGACCCTCCTCCAGACCTCAGTTAGATTCTTGTGCCCGGCTGAGCTGGATGCACACTAGGGGCTCTCCTGAGCTCCTAGAAAGAAAGTATATTTTAGGTTTTTTATTTTACAGTGAGATCTGCTGGCAACAGACTCACTGCAGCGAGGGACTAAGGGGAAAAGAAGCGAACCTACCTAACTGGTGGTAGCTTGGGCTTCTTAGGCTACTGGACACCATTAGCTCCAGAGGGATCGACCGCATGGAACCGGCCATTGATGTTCGGTCCCGGAGCCGCGCCGCCGGCCCCCTTACAGAGCCAGAAGCAAGAAGTGTTCCGGAAAATCGGCGGCAGAAGACTTCAGTCTTCACCAAGGTAGCGCACAGCACTGCAGCTGTGCGCCATTGCTCCTCATGCACACCTCACACTCCGGTCACTGATGGGTGCTGGGGGGGGGGGGGGGGGGGGGAGCATATTGAGCAGCAATATAAACACCTTGCCTGGCAAAATCATCACAATATATAGCCCCAGAGGCTAAATATGTGATAAATACCCCTGCCAGAATCCATAAAAAAGCGGGAGAAAAGTCCGCGAAAAAGGGGCGGAGCTATCTCCCTCAGCACACTGGCGCCATTTTCTCTTCACAGTGCAGCTGGAAGACAGCTCCCCAGGCTTTCCCCTGTAGTTTTCAGGCTTAAAGGGTTAAAAAGAGAGGGGGGGCACTAAATTTAGGCGCAATATTGTTTATACAAGCAGCTATTGGGGGAAAAATCACTCAGTTATAGTGTTAATCCCTGCATTATATAGCGCTCTGGTGTGTGCTGGCATACTCTCTCTGTCTCCCCAAAGGACTTTGTGGGGTCCTGTCCTCAGTCAGAGCATTCCCTGTGTGTGTGCTGTGTGTAGGTACGGCTGTGTCGACATGTGGGATGAGGAAGGTTACGTGGAGGTGGAGCAGAGGCCGATAAATGGGATGTCGCCCCCTGTGGGGCCGACACCAGAGTGGATGGATAGGTGGAAGGTATTAACCGACAATGTCAACTCCTTACATAGAAGGCTGGATGACGTAAAACAGCTGTGGGACAGCCGGCTTCTCAGCCCGCGCCTGCCCAGGCGTCTCAAAGGCCATCAGGGGCTCAAAAAAGCGCCCGTTACCTCAGATGGCAGACACAGATGTCGACACGGAGTCTGACTCCAGTGTCGACGAGGTTGAGACATATACACAACCAACTAGGAACATCCGTTACATGATCTCGGCAATGAAAAATGTGTTACGCATTTCTGACATGAACCCAAGTACCACATAAAAGGGGTTTTATTTTTGGGGAGAAAAAGCAGCCAGTGTTTTGTTCCCCCATCAGATGAATGAATGAAGTGTGTAAAGTAGCGTGGGTTCCCCCGATAAGAAACTGGTAATTTCTAAAAAGTTACTGATGGCGTACCCTTTCCCGCAAGAGGATAGGTCACGTTGGGAGATATCCCTTAGGGTGGATAAGGCGCTCACACGTTTGTCAAAAAAGGTGGCACTCCGTCTTAGGATACGGCCACCTTGAAGGAGCCTGCTGATAAAAAGCAGGAGGCTTTCCTGAAGTCTGTATATACACACTCAGGTTATATACTGAGATCTGCAATTGCCTCAGCATAAATAGTGCTGCTGCAGCGTGGTCTGATACCCAGTCAGATAATATTAATACTCTAAGACAGGGATAATAGTTTGCTAACATAGAGCATATTAAAGACGTCGTCTTAGATATAAAGGATGCACAGAGGGATATTTGCCGGCTGGCATCCAGAATTAATGCAATGTCCATTCTGCCAGGAGGGTATTAGAAACCCGGCAGTGGACAGGTGATGCTGCCTATAAAAGGCACATGGAGATTCTGCCTTA
Source organism: Pseudophryne corroboree (assembly GCF_028390025.1). Taxonomy (NCBI): domain Eukaryota; kingdom Metazoa; phylum Chordata; class Amphibia; order Anura; family Myobatrachidae; genus Pseudophryne; species Pseudophryne corroboree. Next base: position 578,997,989 of record NC_086449.1, read on the forward strand.
TAAGGGTGAGGAATTGTTTGGGGATGGTTTCCTCACAGCCTAAGAAAGCACTGTATTTTCAGGTACAGTCCTTTTGGCTTCAGAAAAGCAAGCGGGTCAAAGGCGCTTCCTTTCTGCACAGAGACAAGGGAAGAAGGAAAAAGGTGCACCAGCAGCCAGTTCCCAGGATCAAAAATCTTCCCCCGCTTCCTCTGAGTCCACCGCATGACGTTGGGCTCCACAGGTGGAGACAGGTGCGGTAGGGGCGCGTCTCGGGACCTTCAGGGACCAGTGGGCTTGCCCACAGGTGGATCCCTAGGTTCTGCAAATAGTATCACAGGGATACAGGCTGGAGTTCGAGGCGACTCCCCCTCGCCGTTACCTCACATCAGCCTTGCCTGCTGCCCTTGGAGAAAGGTAGTACTGGCGGCAATTCACAAGCTGTACTTCCAGCAGGTGAAATCAAGGTACCCCTCCTTCAACAAGGCCGGGGTTACTATTCCAAAATGTTGTGGTACCGAAACCAGACGGTTCGGTGAGACCCATTCTAAAATTGAAAGCCTTGAACACTTATATACGAAGGTTCAAGTTCAAAATGGAATCGCTCAGGGCGATTATTGCAAGCCTGGAGAATTTCATGGTATCACTGGACATCAAGGATGCTTACCTGCATGTCCCTATTTACCCTCTTCACCAGGATTACCTCAAAATTGTGGTACAGGATTGTCATTACCAATTCCAGACGTTGCCGTTGGTCTGTCCCCGGCACCGAGGTATTTACCAAGGTTCGGCGGAGTAGCACTATCTCGGGAAGTGCTACAACAGCACGGCTGGATTCTGAATATTCCAAAGTCGCAGCTGGTTCCTACGACGCGTCTACTGTTCCTGGGTATGGTTCTGGACACAGAACAGGATAAAAAGGGTTTCTCCCGGAGGAGAAGTCCAAGGAGTTGTCGTCTCTAGACAGAGACCTCCTAATACGTATACAGGTGTCGGTGCATCAATGCACGCGAGCCCTGGGAAGGATGGTAGCTTCTTACGAAGAAATTCCATTCGCCAGGTCCCATGCAAGGATTTTCCAGTGGGATCTGTTGGACAAGTGGTCCGGGTCGCATCTTCAGATGCATCGGCGGATAACCCTGTCTCCAAGGGCCAGGGTGTCGCTGTTGTGGTGGCTGCAGAGTGCTCATCTTCTAGGGGGCCGCAGATTCGGCATACAGGACTGGGTCCTGGTGACCACGGATGCCAGCCTTCGAGGCTGGGGGGCAGTCACACAGGGAAGAAACTTCCAAGGCTATGGAAAAGTCAGGAGACTTCCCTACACACAAATATTCTGGAACTAAGGGCCATTTACAATGCCCTAAGTCAGGCTAGACCCCTGCTTCAACACCGGCTGGTGCTGATCCAGTCAGACAACATCACGGCGGTCGCTCATGTAAACCGACAGGGCGGCACAAGAAGCAGGATGGCGATGGCAGAAGCCACAAGGATTCTCCGATGGGCGGAAAATCATGTGTTAGCACTGTCAGCAGTGTTCATTCCCGGAGTGGACAACTGAGAAGCAGACTTTCTCAGAAGACACGACCTCCACCCGGGAGAGTGGGGACTTCATCCAGAAGTTTTCCAAATGATTGTACACCGTTGGAAAAAGCCACAGGTGGACATGATGGCGTCCCGCCTCAACAAAAAGCTACAAAGATATTGCGCCAGGTCAAGGGACCCTCGGGCGATAGCTGTGGACGCTCTGGTAACACCGTGGGTGTACCAGTCGGTGTATGTGTTCCCTTCTCTGCCTCTCTTACCCAGGGTAATGAGAATAATAAGAAGGAGAGCAATAAGAACTATACTCATTGTTCCGGGTTGGCCAAGAAGAGCTTGGTAACCAGAACTCCAAGAAATGATCTCAGAGGAGCCATGGCCTCTGCCGCTCAGACAAGACCTGCTGCAGCAGGGGGCCTGTCTGTTCCAAGACGTACCACGGCTGCGTTTGACGGCATGGCGGTTGAACGCCGGATCCTGAAGGAAAAGGACATTCCGGGTGAAGTTATCCCTACGCTATTTAAAGCTAGGAAAGAAGTGAACGCAAACCATTATCACCGCATATGGTGGAAATATGTTGCGTGCTGTGAGGCCAGGAAGGCCCCAAAGGAGAAATTTCAGCTAGGTCGATTTCTGCACTTTCTACAGTCAGAGGTGACTATGGGCCTAAAATTGGGTTCCATGAAGGTCCAGATTTCGGCTCTATCGATTTTCTTCCAAAATAGAACTGGCTTCACTGCCTGAAGTTCGGACTTTTGTTAAGGGTGGTGCTGCATTGTCAGCCCCCGTTTGTGCCTCAAGTGGCACCGTGGGATCTCAACGTGGTGTTGGATTTCCTGAAGTCGCATTGGGTTGAGACACTTAAATCCGTGGAGCTACAATACCTCACGTGGAAAGTGGTCATGCTGTGGGCCGTGGCGTCGGCCAGGCGTGTATCAGAATTGGCGGCTTTGTCATACAAAAGCCCTTATCTGTATTTTATATGGATAAGGCGGAATTGAGGACTCGTTCCCAATTCCTTCCTAAGGTGGTATCAGTTTTTCATGTGAACCAACCTATTGTGGTGCCTGCGGCTACTTGGGACTTGGAGGATTCCAAGTTACTGGACGTAGTCAGGGCCCTGAAAAGTATATGTTTCCAGGACGGCTGGAGTCAGGAAAACTGACTCGCTACTTATCCTGTATGCACCCGAGAAGCTGGGTGCTCCTGCTTCTAAGCAGACTATTGCTCGCTGGATCTGTAGCACGATTCAACTTGCACATGCTGCGGCTAGACTGCCGCACCCTAAATCTGTAAAAGCCCATTCCACGAGGAAAGTGGGCTCTTCTTGGGCGGCTGCCCGAGGGTTCTCGGCTTTACAACTTTGCCGAGCTGTTACTTGGTCGGGTTCAAACATTTTGCAACAGTCTACAAGTTTGATACCCTGGCTGAGGAGGACCTGGAGTTTGCTCATTCGGTGCTGCAGAGTCATCCGCACTCTCCCGCCCGTTTGGGAGCTTTGGTATAATCCCCATGGTCCTTACGGAGTCCCAGCATCCACTTAGGACGTCAGAGAAAATAAGATTTTACTCACCGGTAAATCTATTTCTCGTAGTCCGTAGTGGATGCTGGGCGCCCATCCCAAGTGCGGATTGTCTGCAATACTTGTTTATAGTTATTGCCTAACTAAAGGGTTATTGTTGAGCCATCTGTTGAGAGGCTCAGTTATATTTCATACTGTTAACTGGGTATAGTATCACGAGTTATACGGTGTGATTGGTGTGGCTGGTATGAGTCTTACCCGGGATTCAAAATCCTTCCTATTTGTGTCAGCTCTTCCGGGCACAGTATCCTAGCTGAGGTCTGGAGGAGGGTCTTAGTGGGAGGAGCCAGTGCACACCAGGTAGTCCTAAAGCTTTCTTTAGTTGTGCCCAGTCTCCTGCGGAGCCGCTAATCCCCATGGTCCTTACGGAGTCCCAGCATCCACTACGGACTACGAGAAATAGATTTACCGGTGAGTAAAATCTTATTTTCTGTTACTCACAGTGCCTTCTGCTAGCATACTCTTCTGTAAGTTGGGCCTTATACCTGATGCTGCAATTGTGCGCTGGGTGGTGCACCTATGATAAAGTCCTCGTGAGAACACTACTTTTGGTGTCCTTAATCTTTAGGATGTTGTGTGTAACTTCCTCTTCTTCATTGCCCACACATATGGAAAGAAGCAGTGGAGATCATAGTGATCTTTATTTTTGGCTTTGTAAATCCATGTTTTTGTAGTAGCTGTGGAAATAATGGAGAAACGGTTTTGGCCTCTGCTGCCAGATTTCCTGTACCAGTGAAAAATTCTTCATTAAACTCTGGCTTCTCTCTTTTTGGTGTGGAGATTGAGCAATTGCTGCTGAGATGTGTGAGTCCCTGACCAGGTAACTGTACCTCTTCAAACTAGAAAAGGGTGAAAAAAAACAAACAAAAAAAACAAACAAACTCAATGGGGTCGATTCTATTCGGCAACTTAAGAATAGCGCCGGGAATTAGCTCCCGACGCTATTCAATTCAGCTGCTAGTGACCCGCAATTGTCGGGAATTCTTCTCTCATCCCCGGGGGATGAGAGAAGAAACCCGACAAAAGTGCTGCCTCGCGGCCGGCGCGAGGCTGATTCTGTCAGGAATCAGCATCGCCGCTGGTAGTTAAGTCGAAGAATGCCCGTTCTCGACTTAACTACCTGTTAAGTCGGCGAGAACGGGACATCGCCGACTTAACTGGAGCTGAATTGAATAGCGTCGGGAGCTAATTCCCGGCGCTATTCTTAAGTTGCCGAATAGAATCGACCCCAATGATCCTTCAGGATAGTCTGCCACGTGGTGTGTTTATTATTATTTTTTTTTTATTTTTTTTAAATTTGTTCCAAGCAGTAAAGGAAATCTTGTTCTATATCAAGCTTTTGTCACTGGAATTTCATTGTTGCCCTGGACAGCCTAATATCTGATAATTTGTTTATTTTCATTGGGGGGAGATGTATTATTAGGGCTTATATTGTGTCACTAAAGCTGCTTCTGCTTTGTCCGCTTTATTGAGGCGAAGCAGGAAGCAATTACCACGCCCCAATCTCTGCAAGTCCTTTGATGCATCAGCAAAATGGGTGTGGTATAGCTCATAGACAGTTAAAAGATAGACTGTCATTGGGTAGACACCATATGGTCGACAGTCAAAGGTCAGACAGGGTCAAAAGTTGTTGTTGGTTTTTTTTTTTTTTTGTGTGTGTTTAAAAAAAAAAAAAAAAAAGTTTACCCAAATATGGTGAAATTCAGCCCCTCGCGGACTCGCCACACTTCGGGCTTGGCGGCTCGCTTCGCTCGCCACAACTTTACTAACAGGTAGTACTTTGTGACATGGATAGTAAATGAGGCAAAAGTTGTTAAAAAAAAAAAAAAAGCCACAGAAAAACAAAAAAAAAAAAACTTTTTTTTTTTTTTTTGTCTGACTTTTGACCGTCGACCATATGGTGTCTGCAGTTTACACTGATTCCGTTTACGTGAAATCAGGGTTTGTTTGTTTTTTTTTTTTGGGGGGGGGGGGGGGGGGTTTCTCCTCATGAATCCCGATTTTCATGTTTTTTCTTTTTTGATCAGGGTAAACCCTGCCTCTATGCTAAATAATTATTCCATTTTAGCCACTAAGGTTTATTTCTTAGGAAAACATCATGTTCTTGTAACTGAATATTGTATCCCTCTATAATCACTACAGGATGCCTTGCCACTGCTGGTGCTTTAACGTATGGGCTCATTGCCTTCAAGCAGGGGAAAACCCGGCAGTCCCAGCTGTCAATGCGTGCACGTATCCTTTCCCAGGGATTTACAGTGGCTGCCCTTATGGTCGGTGTGGTTATGGCTGCCGTGAAGACCCGTCCACCGCCAAACTAAAGCAAAGATGTGATTGTACAAACACTGGCTCATCCAAAGACTATGCAAAAGGCACATCTGTGGCCGTGGGAGGTGATTTGACTTGTCTCCATGAGTAACTGATGAAGAAGATTTATCAGACATGTTCTTACCATGTATAGCTGAATCTCTATTGTAGTGGCTACCAGCTGTAACATTGAAATGAGTATTTGGTGATTTAGCACAAGGTTATTATCTGTTGCAATGAACTAATTTGTCTTTGTTAATGCAAATACTACGGGTGTGTCAGCATATATAAACTGGCGTGCATAATCTCTGCTGAGTTAGTCAGACACTTATTAATCTACTTCTTTAATTGTATCCAGTGACCTCTTTGGTGCATAATCCTATGTCTGGACCTCCTCCCCCTCCCAAGGGCAATAAAAGTTTCAGAGCTGAAGATGGACACCTTGGGGTAGATTTCCTAACGCTTCTAAAACAGACAAGTGCTGTTGCCCCTGGTAACCAATCACATTCTGTCTATCATTCACTGGAATGCAATAAAGAATCGATAACTAGAATCTGGTTATTATGGGCAACACCAGCCATTTTCATTTTAGAACCTTTAGTAAATCTACCTCCTTGTTTCTTTGATACCTTCCTTATCGGGTATATTCCAGCAAGAGCAGCTTCAAAGCATCTCTGACACAATATCCTTCATCCCTGCATTGTGTAGATGAGCCTTCACATGTGGCTACACACTGTTCTGTCTGCAGTCCTGCTCATGCTGCTTCCCATAAAGGGTAAGAATGTCCCATTAGTGAATACAAAGGTCCCATATCTTCAAACTCTTCAAGTTACACTTTTACATCAACTGTTTTAAATGTCAGTAAAAAATTTTGACTTTCCAATTTAATTCCTAGAGAACTATGTTTTCCCCATTAGCGCTGTTAATTATCACTTCTCGTAGAACTCTGGCATTCTAAAACATTATGTTTACTGTGCATGGTTTTAAAATGTTATACAGGAGGTTTGTTTCAACAGGAAGGGTTAGGACATTCTCACCTTTCCTCTGAATGCCAGCATTATACATACAAGTCCAGCTATCAGTAGGATATATCTACCTCTCTGCGTGGCTGCTTGGTAAGCCCTGGCTGTGACTGGCAAGTGCTCAAGCAATTCAGGCAGATGCAGAGTAATATTCTGCAAGTGAAGTGAAGCATCTTTTTGTAGCATCACCAATTGGAGTACAAGTAAAAATAACTTTTCCATAGGCTGTTGTGGGAAAACGGCTATAACTCATCATAACATTGTCCCTTCATTGTTGTTGGGCACAGGCCAACTGTAGAGTTATCTAGAATCGGAATACACGAAAATTTCAACAGATGGCTGACATTATAGCGCAAGTGAGTAATGGAACTATGTAGTTCTGCTCTCCAGGTCTACTTTATTGTGTATGTGCTCTCTGTTGGTGTTCCCATTTCTCTAACGTCCTAAGTGGATGCTGGGACTCCGTAAGGACCATGGGGAATAGCGGCTCCGCAGGAGACAGGGCACAAAATAAAAGCTTGAGATATCAGGTGGTGTGCACTGGCTCCTCCCCCTATGACCCTCCTCCAAGCCAGTTAGATTTTTGTGCCCGGCCGAGAAGGGTGCAAACTAGGTAGCTCTCCAGAGCTGCTTAGAATAAAAGTTTAGTTAGGTTTTTTTATTTTCAGTGAGTCCTGCTGGCAACAGGCTCACTGCATCGTGGGACTAAGGGGAGAAGAAGCGAACTCACCTGAGTGCAGAGTGGATTGGGCTTCTTAGGCTACTAGACGTTAGCTCCAGAGGGACGATCACAGGTTCAGCCTGGATGGGTCACCGGAGCCGCGCCGCCGTCCCCCTTACAGAGCCAGAAGAGACGAAGGTCCGGTGAAAGCGGCGGCAGAAGACATCCTGTCTTCAAGACTAAGGTAGCGCACAGCACCGCAGCTGTGCGCCATTGCTCTCAGCACACTTCACACTCCGGTCACTGAGGGTGCAGGGCGCTGGGGGGGAGCGCCCTGAGACGCAATATAACACACATATACCTTAGCTGGCAAAAGGAATACATCACATATAGCTCCAGGGCTATACGGATGTATTTTTTCCCCTGCCATTTTACACAAAAAAGCGGGAGTTAAGGACGTCGTGAAGGGGCGGGGCCTATCTCCTCAGCACACTGGCGCCATTATTCCCTCACAGCTCCGCTGGAAGGACGGCTCCCTGATTCTCCCCTGCAGTACTGCATCTGATTCAGGGTAAAAAAGAGAAGGGGGGGCATTTTGGCAGCAAATAACTAGATTAACAGCAGCTATAAGGGATTAACACTTATATAAGGTTATCCCTGTATATATATAGCGCTGGGTGTGTGCTGGCAGACTCTCCCTCTGTCTCTCCAAAGGGCTAAGTGGGGTCCTGTCCTCTATCAGAGCATTCCCGGTGTGTGTGCTGTGTGTCGGTACGCGTGTGTCGACATGTATGAGGAGGAAAATGAGGTGGAGGCGGAGCAGTTGCCTGTGTTAGTGATGTCACCCCCTAGGGAGTCGACACCTGACTGGATGATTGTGTTTAAGCAATTAAGTGATAATGTCAGCAATTTACAAAAAACTGTTGACGACATGAGAAAGCCGGCAAATCAATTAGTGCCTGTTCAGGCGTCTCAGACACCCTCAGGGGCCCTAAAACGGCCGCTACCTCAGTGGGTCGACACGGATCCAGATACAGATACTGAATCTAGTGTCGACGGTGACGAGACAAACGTAATGTCCAGTAGGGCCACACGTTACATGATCACGGCAATGAAAGAGGCATTGAACCTTTCTGACACTACAAATACCTCAAAGGCGGGTATTATGTGGGGTGTGAAAAAACTGCCAATAGTTTTTCCTGAGTCTGAGGAAATAAATGAGGTGTGTGATAAAGCGTGGGTTTCCCCCGATAAAAAACAGCTAATTTCTAATAAGTTATTAGCACTATACCCTTTCCCGCCAGAGGTTAGGGCACGGTGGGAAACACCCCCTAGGGTAGATAAGGCGCTCACACGTTTATCTAAACAAGTAGCGTTACCGTCCCCTGATACGGCCACCCTCAAAGAACCAGCTGATAGGAGGCTGGAAAATATCCTGAAAAGTATATACACACATACTGGTGTTATACTGCGACCAGCAATCGCATCAGCCTGGATGTGCAGTGCTGGAGTCGCATGGGCGGATTCCCTGACTGAGAATATTGATACCCTGGATAGGGACAATATTCTGTTAACTATAGAACATTTAAAGGATGCATTGCTATATATGCGTGATGCGCAGAGGGATATTTGTACCCTGGCATCAAGAGTAAGCGCAATGTCCATCTCTGCCAGAAGAGCATTATGGACCAGACAGTGGTCAGGGGACGCAGATTCCAAACGGCACATGGAAGTATTGCCGTATAAGGGGGAGGAGTTATTTGGGGCTGGTCTAACAGACCTGGTGGCCACGGCAACGGCTGGAAAATCCACCTTTTTACCCCAGGTTACTTCACATCAACAGAAAAAGACACAGTCTTTTCAAACTCAGTCCTTTCGTTCCCATAAGTACAAGCGAGCAAAAGGTCACTCTTTTCTGCCCAAGGGCAGAGGAAGAGGAAAAAGGCAGCACCATGCAGCCGCTTCCCAGGAGCAGAAGCCCTCCCCTGCTTCTGCCAAGTCTTCAGCATGACGGTGGGGCTTTACAAGCAGACTCAGACACGGTGGGGGCCCGTCTCAAGTATTTCAACGCGCAGTGGGCTCACTCGCAAGTGGATCCCTGGATTCTACAGGTAGTATCACAGGGGTACAAACTGGAATTCGAGGCGTTTCCTCCTCATCGGTTCCTGAAGTCTGCTTTACCAAAGTCTCCCTCCGACAGGGAGGCAGTTCTGGAAGCCATTCACAAGCTGTACTCCCAGCAGGTGATAATCAAGGTACCCCTCTTACAACAGGGGAAGGGGTATTATTCCACACTATTTGTGGTACCGAAGCCGGACGGCTCGGTGAGACCAATATTAAATCTAAAATCTTTGAACACTTACATAAAAAGGTTCAAATTCAAGATGGAGTCACTCAGAGCGGTGATAGCGAACCTGGAAGAGGGGGACTATATGGTGTCGCTGGACATCAAGGATGCTTATCTCCACGTCCCAATATATCCTTCTCACCAAGGGTACCTCAGGTTTGTAGTACAAAACTGTCATTATCAGTTTCAGACGCTGCCGTTTGGATTGTCCACGGCGCCTCGGGTCTTTACCAAGGTAATGGCCGAAATGATGATTCTTCTACGAAGAAAAGGCATCTTAATTATCCCTTACTTGGACGATCTCCTGATAAGGGCAAGAACCAAGGAACAGTTAGAAGTCGGAGTGGCACTATCTCAGGTAGTGCTAAGTCAGCACGGATGGATTCTAAATATTCCAAAATCGCAGCTGATTCCAACGACACGTCTACTGTTCTTAGGAATGATTCTGGACACAGTCCAGAAGAAGGTGTTTCTCCCGGAGGAGAAGGCCAGGGAGTTATCCGAGCTAGTCAGGAACCTCCTAAAACCAGGACAGGTCTCAGTGCATCAGTGCACAAGGGTCCTGGGAAAAATGGTGGCTTCTTACGAAGCGATTCCATTCGGAAGATTCCATGCAAGAACTTTTCAGTGGGATCTACTGGGAAAATGGTCCGGATCGCATCTTCAGATGCATCAACGGATAACCCTGTCGCCAAGGACAAGGGTGTCTCTCCTGTGGTGGCTTCAGAGGGCTCATCTACTAGAGGGCCGCAGATTTGGCATTCAGGATTGGATCCTGGTAACCACGGATGCCAGCCTGAGAGGCTGGGGAGCAGTCACACAGGGAAGGAATTTCCAGGGCTTGTGGTCAAGCATGGAAACATCTCTTCATATAAACATTCTAGAACTAAGGGCCATTTACAATGCCTTAATTCAAGCAAAACCTCTGCTTCAGGGTCAGGCGGTGTTGATCCAGTCGGACAACATCACGTCAGTCGCCCACATAAACAGACAGGGCGGCACGAGAAGCAGGAGGGCAATGGCAGAAACTGCAAGGATTCTTCGCTGGGCGGAAAATCATGGGATAGCACTGTCAGCAGTGTTCATTCCGGGAGTGGACAACTGGGAAGCAGACTTCCTCAGCAGACACGACCTTCACCCGGGAGAGTGGGGACTTCACCCAGAAGTCTTCCACCAAATTGTAAACCGTTGGGAAAGACCAAAGGTGGACATGATGGCGTCACGTCTAAACAATATTGAGCCAGGTCAAGGGACCCTCAGGCAATAGCAGTGGACGCTCTGGTAACGCCGTGGGTGTACCAGTCAGTGTATGTATTCCCTCCTCTGCCCCTCATACCGAAAGTATTGAGAATCATAAGAAGGAGAGGAGTAAGAACTATACTCGTGGTTCCGGATTGGCCAAGAAGGTCTTGGTACCCGGAACTTCAAGAGATGCTCACGGACGAACCGTGGCCTCTACCTCTAAGACAAGGCCCCTGCAGTAGCAGGTCCTGTCTGTTCCAAGACTTACCGCGGCTGCGTTTGACGGCATGGCGGTTGAACGCCGGATCCTGAAGGACAAGGGCATTCCAGAAGAAGTCATCCCTACTCTGGTAAAAGCCAGAAAGGAAGTAACCGCAAAACATTATCACCGCATTTGGCGTAAATATGTTGCGTGGTGTGAGGCCAAGAAGGCCCCTACACAGGAATTTCAACTGGGTCGTTTCTTGCATTTCCTGCAAACAGGACTGTCTATGGGCCTAAAATTAGGGTCCATTAAGGTTCAAATTTCGGCCCTGTCGATATTCTTCCAGAAAGAACTGGCTTCAGTACCTGAAGTTCAGACATTTGTGAAAGGGGTGCTGCACATACAGCCTCCTTTTGTGCCTCCAGTGGCACCTTGGGATCTCAATGTTGTGTTGAGATTTCTAAAATCACACTGGTTTGAACCATTGTCTACGGTAGATTTAAAATATCTCACGTGGAAGGTGTCGATGCTGTTGGCCTTGGCTTCAGCTAGGCGTGTGTCAGAATTGGCGGCTTTATCATGTAAAAGCCCTTACCTAAATTTTCATTCTGACAGGGCGGAATTGAGGACTCGTCCTCAATTTCTACCTAAGGTGGTTTCTGCATTTCACATGAACCAACCTATTGTGGTACCTGCGGCTACTAGGGACTTAGAGGACTCTAAGTTGCTGGACGTTGTCAGGGCCTTGAAAATATATGTTTCCAGGACGGCTGGAGTCAGGAAAACTGACTCGCTGTTTATCCTGTATGCACCCAACAAGCTGGGTGCTCCTGCTTCAAAGCAGACGATTGCTTGTTGGATTTGTAGTACAATTCAGCTTGCACATTCCGTGGCAGGATTGCCACAGCCAAAATCAGTAAAAGCCCATTCCACAAGGAAAGTGGGCTCATCTTGGGCGGCTGCCCGAGGGGTCTCGGCTTTACAACTTTGCCGAGCAGCTACTTGGTCAGGGGCAAACACGTTTGCTAAATTCTACAAATTTGATACCCTGGCTGAGGAGGACCTGGAGTTCTCTCATTCGGTGCTGCAGAGTCATCCGCACTCTCCCGCCCGTTTGGGAGCTTTGGTATAATCCCCATGGTCCTTACGGAGTCCCAGCATCCACTTAGGACGTTAGAGAAAATAAGATTTTACTTACCGATAAATCTATTTCTCGTAGTCCGTAGTGGATGCTGGGCGCCCATCCCTAGTGCGGATTGTCTGCAATACTTGTATATAGTTAGTGTTACAAAAAATTCGGGTTATTATTGTTGAGCCATCCTTTCAGAGGCTCCTTTAAATTTATCATACTGTTAACTGGGTTCAGATCACGAGTTGTACGGTGTGATTGGTGTGGCTGGTATGAGTCTTACCCGGGATTCAATATCCTTCCTTATTATGTACGCTCGTCCGGGCACAGTATCCTAACTGGCTTGGAGGAGGGTCATAGGGGGAGGAGCCAGTGCACACCACCTGATATCTCAAGCTTTTATTTTGTGCCCTGTCTCCTGCGGAGCCGCTATTCCCCATGGTCCTTACGGAGTCCCAGCATCCACTACGGACTACGAGAAATAGATTTATCGGTAAGTAAAATCTTATTTTTTCTTATTTGCATGTGAAAATAAAAGAAGATAGCCTTAGCACTTGGTAAAATTACAATGAGGTCAATTCAATTAGCAACAAGGAGTGCAGTTGCCATAGCATAGAAATGCCAGCAACTGAAGTCTCCCCTTTTGGGACAGTCTAGCCCTGCACCAATTTATTTTTGTACGCAGCCCTTTTATACATACAGTATAACTACCTTCACCAAAATACCTGTCCAATGTAGACGTTCTAAAATGTTAATAAAAACAGGAGTTGCCAAATATAGTACATGAAATATAGAGCATCATATAACACAAATGTGAAGCTATGGCCACAGTGAAATAAAATAATTTCTCCTTCGTCCTAGAGGATGCTGGGGACTCCAAAAGAACTATGGGGTATAGACGGGATCCGCAGGAGACATGAGCACTTTAAGACTTTAAATGGGCATGAACTGGCTCCTCCCTCTATGCCCGTCCTCCAGACCTCCGTTATATTCTGTGCCCAGAGAGACTGGACACTCACTAGGGGAGCTCTACAGAGTTTCTCTAAAAAATACTTTTTGTTAGGTTTATTATGTTCAGGGAGCACTGCTGGCAACAGGCTCCCTGCTTCGTGGGACTGAGGGGAGAGAAGGCTTTGCTTCTTAGGCTACTGGACACCATTAGCTCCAGAGGGTCTGATCACTTGGTATAGCCTAGCTGCTCGTTCCCGGAGCCGCGCCGCCGTCCCCCTCACAGAGCCAGAAGAGAGAAGCCGGGTGAGCAACCGAAGCAAAGAAGACTTCAGTGAAGGCGGCAGAAGACTTCAGTCTCGGAGGTACCGCGCAGTGGTCGCACTGTGTGCCATTGGCACTGCTCGGGCGCAGGGGGGGGCGCCCTGGGCAGCAATAAGAGCTCAATCTACCTGGCAAAAGTACATACAGTGCAAGGGCACTGTATACTACCCCCGCCAGTTTTAAAAAATAGCGGGACATAAGCGCGCCATTACGGGGCGGGGCTTGGTCCTCCCAGCTCTAATCAGCGCCATTTTATCTCCACAGTGAAGCTGCATGAGACGCTGGCCCTGACCTCCTCCACTTCTGTGACAAGTAACAGGGTGCTAAACGGGGGGCACAGCAAAATTGGTGTGATTATTATCATTAAAAGCGCTGTCAGGTCGGGGGCATTATAATAAGAATTTACTCACCGGTAATTCTATTTCTCGTAGTCCGTAGTGGATGCTGGGACTCCGTAAGGACCATGGGGAATAGCGGCTCCGCAGGAGACTGGGCACAACTATAAAGAAAGCTTTAGACTACTGGTGTGCACTGGCTCCTCCCACTATGACCCTCCTCCAGACTTCAGTTAGGATACTGTGCCCGGAAGAGCTGACACAATAAGGAAGGATTTTGAATCCCGGGTAAGACTCATACCAGACACACCAATCACACCGTATAACTCGTGATACAATACCCAGTTAACAGTATGATAACAACTGAGCCTTTCAACAGATGGCTCAACAATAACCCTTTAGTTAAGCAATAACTATATACAAGTATTGCAGACAATCCGCACTTGGGATGGGCGCCCAGCATCCACTACGGACTACGAGAAATAGAATTACCGGTGAGTAAATTCTTATTTTCTCTAACGACCTAAGTGGATGCTGGGACTCCGTAAGGACCATGGGGATTATACCAAAGCTCCCAAACGGGCGGGAGAGTGCGGATGACTCTGCAGCACCGAATGGGCAAACTCTAGGTCCTCCTCAGCCATGGTGTCAAACTTGTAGAATTTAGCAAACGTGTTTGACCCCGACCAAGTAGCTGCTCGGCAAAGTTGAGGAGCCGAGACCCCTCGGGCAGCCGCCCAAGAAGAGCCCACCTTCCTCGTGGAATGGGCTTTCACTGATTTAGGATGCGGCAGTCCAGCCGCAGAATGTGCAAGCTGAATCGTGCTACAGATCCAGCGAGCAATAGTCTGCTTTGAAGCAGGTGCACCCAACTTGTTGGGCGCATACAGGATAAAGAGCGAGTCAGTCTTTCTGACTCCAGCTGTCCTGGAAACATAGATTTTCAGGGCCCTGACTACGTCCAACAACTTGGAAGCCTCCAAGTCTTTTGTAGCCGCAGGCACCACGATAGGTTGGTTCAGATGAAAAGCTGATACCACCTTAGGGAGAAACTGGGGACGAGTCCTCAATTCTGCCCTATCCATATGGAAAATCAGATAAGGGCTTTTACATGACAAAGCCGCCAATTCTGATACACGCCTGGCCGAAGCCAAGGCCAACAACATGACCACTTTCCACGTGAGATACTTCAATTCCACGGTTTTAAGTGGCTCAAACCAATGTGATTTTAGGAAATCCAACACCACGTTGAGATCCCAAGGTGCCACAAAAGGGGGCTGAATATGCAGCACTCCCTTAACAAAAGCTTGAACTTCAGGTAGTGAAGCCAGTTCTTTCTGGAAGAAAATCGATAGAGCCGAAATCTGGACCTTAATGGAACCCAATTTTAGGCCCATAGTCACCCCTGACTGTAGGAAGTGCAGGAAACGGCCTAGCTGAAATTCCTCCGTTGGGGCCTTCCTGGCCTCACACCACGCAACATATTTTCGCCATATGCGGTGATAATGGTTTGCGGTTACTTCTTTCCTAGCTTTAATCAGCGTAGGAATGACTTCCTCCGGAATGCCCTTTTCCTTCAGGATCCGGTGTTCAACCGACATGCCGTCAAACGCAGCCGCGGTAAGTCTTGGAACAGACAGGGCCCCTGCTGCAGCAGGTCCTGTCTGAGCGGCAGAGGCCATGGGTCCTCTGACAACATTTCTTGAAGTTCCGGGTACCAAGCTCTTCTTGGCCAATCCGGAACAATGAGTATAGTTCTTACTCCTCTTCTCCTTATTATCCTCAGTACCTTTGGTATGAGAGGAAGAGGAGGGAACACATAAACCGACCGGTACACAGACTGTGTCACTAGAGCGTCCACAGCTATCGCCTGCGGGTCTCTCGACCTGGCGCAATATCTTTCTAGCTTTTTGTTTAGGCGGGACGCCATCATGTCCACCTGTGGCTTTTCCCAACGGTTTACAATCAGTTGGAAGACTTCTGGATGAAGTCCCCACTCTCCCGGGTGGAGGTCGTGCCTGCTGAGGAAGTCTGCTTCCCAGTTGTTCACTCCCGGAATGAACACTGCTGACAGTGCGAACACGTGATTTTCCGCCCATCGGAGAATCCTTGTGGCTTCTGCCATTGCCGTCCTGCTTCTCGTGCCGCCCTGTCGGTTTACATGGGCGACCGCCGTGATGTTGTCTGACTGGATCAGTACCGACTGGTTTTGAAGCAGGGGTTTTGCCTGACTTAGGGCATTGTAAATGGCCCTCAGTTCCAGAATATTTATGTGCAGGGAAGTCTCCTGACTTGACCATAGTCCTTGGAAGTTTCTTCCCTGTGTGACTGCCCCCCAGCCTCGAAGGCTGGCATCCGTGGTCACCAGGACCCAGTCCTGTATGCCGAATCTGCGGCCCTCTTGAAGATGAGCACTCTGCAGCCACCACAGCAGAGATACCCTTGACCTTGGAGACAGGGTTATCAGCCGATGCATCTGAAGATGCGATCCGGACCACTTGTCCAACAGGTCCAACTGAAAGGTTCTTGCATGAAACCTGCCGAATGGAATTGCTTCGTAGGAAGCTACCATCTTTCCCAGGATCCGCGTGCAGTGATGCACTGACACCTGTTTTGGTTTTAGGAGGCCTCTGACTAGAGATGACAGCTCCTTGGCCGCCTCCTCCGGGAGAAACACTTTTTTCTGTTCTGTGTCCAGAACCATCCCCAGGAAAAGTAGACGCGTCGTAGGGACCAGCTGTGACTTTGGAATATTTAGAATCCAGCCGTGCTGTTGTAGCACCTCCCGAGATAGTGCTACCCCGACCAACAACTGCTCTCTGGACCTCGCCTTTAGCAGGAGATCATCCAAGTATGGGATAATTAAAACTCCCTTCTTTCGAAGGAGTATCCTCATTTTGGCCATTACCTTGGTAAAGACCCTCGGAGCCGTGGATAGACCGAACGGCAACGTCTGGAATTGGTAATGACAATCCTGTACCACAAATCTGAGGTACTCCTGGTGAGGATGGTAAATGGGGGACATGCAGGTAAGCATCCTTGATGTCCAGTGATACCATGTAATCCCCCTCGTCCAGGCTTGCAATAACCGCCCTGAGCGATTCCATCTTGAACTTGAATTTTTTTATATATGTGTTCAAGGATTTCAAATTTAAAATGGGTCTCACCGAACCGTCCGGTTTCGGTACCACAAACATTGTGGAATAGTAACCCTGTCCTTGTTGAAGTAGGGGTACCTTCACTATCACCTGTTGTGAATACAGCTTGTGAATTGCCTGTAACACTGCCTCCCTGCCTGAGGGAGTGGTTGGCAAGGCAGATTTGAGGAAACGGCGGGGGGGAGACGTCTCGAATTCCAGCTTGTACCCCTGAGATACTATCAGAAAAATCCAGGGATCCACCCGTGAGCGAGCCCACTGATTGCTGAAATATTTGAGACGGGCCCCCACCGTACCTGGCTCCGCCTGTGGAGCCCCAGCGTCATGCTGTGGACTTAGAGGAAGCGGGGGAGGACTTTTGCTCCTGGGAACTGGCTGTATGCTGCAGCTTTTTTCCCCTACCTCTGCCTCTGGGCAGAAAGGACGCGCCTTTAACCCGCTTGCCCCTATTGGGCCGAAAGGACTGTACCTGATAATACGGTGCTTTCTTTGGCTGTGAGGGAACATGGGGTAAAAATGTAGACTTCCCAGCTGTTGTTGTGGAAACGAGGTCCGAGAGACCATCCCCGAACAACTCCTCACCCTTATAAGGCAGAACTTCCATGTGCCTTTTGGAATCTGCATCTCCTGTCCACGGCCGAGTCCATAACCCTCTCCTGGCAGAAATGGACATTGCACTAATTTTGGATGCCAGCCGGCAAATATCCCTCTGTGCATCCCTCATGTATAAAAGTGCGTCTTTTATATGCTCTACGGTTAGCAATATAGTGTCCCTGTCTAGGGTATCAATATTTTCTGACAGGGAATCTGACCATGCAGCTGCAGCACTGCACATCCATGCTGAAGCAATAGCTGGTCTCAGTATAACACCTGTGTGTGTATATATATATATAGATTTCAGGATAGCCTCCTGCTTTCTATCAGCAGATTCCTTTAGGGCGGCCGTATCCGGAGACTGTAGTGCCACCTTCTTTGACAAGCGTGTGAGCGCTTTATCCACTCTAGGGGATGTTTCCCAACGTGACCTATCCTCTGGCGGGAAATGGTACGCCATTAGTAACCCTTTTAGAAATTACCAGCTTCTTATCAGGGGAAGCCCACGCTTCTTCACACACTTCATTTAACTCCTCAGATGGAGGAAAAGCTACTGGTAGTTTTTTCTCTCCAAACATAATACCCTTTTTTGTGGTACTGGGAGTAACATCAGAAATGTGCAACACATTTTTCATTGCCTCAATCATGTAACGTGTGGTCCTACTGGAAGTTACATTAGTCTCATAGTCGTCGACACTGGAGTCAGTATCCGTGTCGACATCTGTGTCTGCCATCTGAGGTAGCGGGCGTTTTAGAGCCCCTGATGGCTTTTGAGACGCCTGGGCAGGCACAGGCTGAGAAGCCGGCTGTCCCACATTTGGTATGTCGTCAAACCTTTTATGCAAGGAGTCGACACTGTCGCGTAATTCCTTCCACAGCACCATCCACTCAGGTGTCGACCCCGCAGGGGGTGACATCACATTTACAGGCATCTGCTCCGCCTCCACATAAGCCTCCTCATCAAACATGTCGACACAGCCGTACCGACACACCGCAAACACACAGGGAATGCCCTGGCAGAGGACAGGACCCCACAAAGCCCTTTGGGGAGACAGAGAGAGAGTATGCCAGCACACACCAGAGCGCTATATAACACAGGGATCCCACTATAAATGAGTGTTTTCCCTTATAGCTGCTTTTTTTATATATATATATATATATATATATATATATATATATATATATATATATATATATATATATATATATATATATATATATATATCCTGTGCCTAAATTTAGTGCCCCCCCCCCCCCTCTCTTTTTTTACCCTGCTGTAGCTTGCAGACTGCAGGGGAGAGCCAGGGAGCTTCCTTGCAGCGGAGCTGTGAGGGAAAAATGGCGCCAGTGTGCTGAGGGAGATGGCCCCGCCCCTTTTTCGGCGGACTTCTCCCGCTTTTTCTGGAATACTGGCAGGGGTATTTTTACATCTATATAGCCTCTAGGACTATATATGATGTAGATTTGCCAGCCAAGGTGTCTTATATTGCCCTCAGGGTGCCCCCCCCCAACGCCCTGCACCCATCAGTGATTGGAGTGTGAGGTGTACATGAGGAGCAATGGCGCACAGCTGCAGTGCTGTGCGCTACCTTAGTGAAGACCGAAGTCTTCTGCCGACGATTTTCCGGACCTCTTCATGCTTCTGGCTCTGTAAGGGGGACGGCGGCGCGGCTCCGGGAACGAACACCAAGGTCGGGTCCTGCGGTCGATCCCTCTGGAGCTAATGGTGTCCAGTAGCCTAAGAAGCCCAAACTACCACCTGTTAGGTAGGTTTGCTTCTTCTCCCCTTAGTCCCTCGCTGCAGTGAGTCTGTTGCCAGCAGATCTCACTGAAAATAAAAAACCTAAATATACTTTCTTTCTAGGAGCTCAGGAGAGCCCCCAGTGTGCATCCAGCTGAGCCGGGCACAAGATTCTAAGTGAAGTCTGGAGGAGGGTCATAGTGGGAGGAGCCAGTGCACACCAGTAGTCTAAAGCTTTCTTTATAGTTGTGCCCAGTCTCCTGCGGAGCCGCTATTCCCCATGGTCCTTACGGAGTCCCAGCATCCACTTAGGACGTTAGAGAAATATATGCTTACCTATATAGTGCATGCAGACGCCGTCACCACGCTTCCGGAACACAGGCACCCGCCCGGTCCGTCGGCGCACCCATATGACGTCATCAACCATGGCTGGTAACTATGGTGACAATAGTATACAAGGTGGTATGCATAACATAATGATGCAATCGTGCAGGCATTACACAACCGCATCAATCTAAATAAATAGAATCCTAAATATACAGATCCTATCTAATCAACCTGATGTGAAAACAAACCTAGATCATTAGGAGACATAGCAGGCATTAGGAAACATATTACCACTGATATGGCCCCATATAGAGGTAGTCTCATACAAATGCATTAAGCCCCAACTGTTCATTCAGGCCTCTAGGGTAAAGAGTCCCCAAACGGTGAATCCACCTAGTTTCAAGTTGAAGCAGTTTAAGACCCCTGTCACCCCCCCCGGGAAAGAGGGGGGACATGATCTATCATCCGGTAACGTAATGCCACTAGCGGATGACGTGCCACAGAAAAATGTCGTGCAACCGGCTGGTCACTTGATCCTTTGGCAATGGCTGCTTTAATCGCCGACCGGTGGGCTGCCATACGTTCTTTAAACATTCTTTCAGTTTTGCCTATGTATGACAGCCCACACGGACACAGCAACTGATAAACAACAAATTTTGACGAACACGTCAGGGTATAGTTAATGGTCAAAGGTCGCCCCGTCAATGGATGCTGAAAGGATTTTCCACTAATCAAAAATTGACATGTAGTACAGGTGCATCTAATGCACCCTCTTGCGTTGGCCTGTACTAATCGCTGTGGACTGAGAGAAATGTCCGCCTTAACCAGCATATCCCTGATATTACGTCGTCTGGTATAACATGACATTAATTTAGTGTCGCCTAAATTAAGCTCCTGATCGGACTGGACTATATGCCATAAATTCTTGGATATATGATTAATGCCACTGCTAGTGGGACTAAATTGACCTACCCAAGGGAAAATGGCTTTCTCTTCTGGTACTTTAACTTTGGCCTGTAGCAGTTGTGAGCGATCAATAGATAGAGCTTTGAGTTTAGCTTGGTGAAGTAAAGCTGCTGGGTAACCTCTGGCTAAAAATTTCTTAATCATACTGTTCATTTGAATCTCAGCTGTCACAGGGTCAGACGTGATACGGCGAACCCTCAGTAGCTGTGAGTAAGGCAAACCACGTTTGAGCGGGGTTGGGTGAAAACTTGAAAAGTGTAAAAGGTTATTCCTATCCGTGGGTTTACTATTAATGGATGTATGGATACATCCATCAATAATGGAGATTTTAACATCCAAGTAATCCACTGACTGCATGCTCATGTTGTATGTAAGTTTAACCGGGTGGTTACAGCTATTATGTGTCTCAATAATCTCAATTAACCGTTCCTGCGTGCCCTTCCATAGAATGAGTAAATCATCAATGTAGCGACAGTACATGATGATATCTGATACTACATCGGGTTTATCAAAGAATATCTCCTGCTCAACCTTGAACATATAAATGTTCGAATGCGATGGGGCCACAGGGGACCCCATCGCACACCCAGTTTTTTGCAAATAGATCTTACCATCAAACATAAAAAAGTTTTTCGTAAGTATCATGTGCAAAAGATCCAAGCAAAATTGTAACTCCAGCCCTTTAAATTCAGGGTGACCATCCAAGAATTCTCGTGTCGCATCTATACCCTTATCATGAGGGATTATAGTGTATAAACTCTGTACATCAATACTACAGAGGATAACATCATGGTCAAATCGGCTCAACAATTGCAATTTGCGTAACAGTGTACTAGTATCTAAAAGGTATCGAGGGTGTGACTGGATGCACGGCTGGAACAAGGCATCAAGGTATAGAGCTACCGGTTGGAAAAGGGATTTGTTAGCTGATATAATTGGCCTCCCAGGGGGTTTAACCAAACTCTTATGTATTTTGGGAGTGGTATAAAGAAGCGGTATAACAGGAAATTTAGGCAACAGTGCTTTGCTAAGGGGGCCAGAAATAATCCCAGTTCCAACCGCCTGCTCAAGCTTACTAGACAATTCAGTTAGAAAAACAGAGGTGGGATCCACAGACAGCAAGCAATATGTAGCAGAATCACTAAGTTGTGATACAATTTCCGCTCTATAATCTGCTATATCCTGCAAAACTAACGCACCACCTTTATCGGCAGGTCTAAATATAATATCAGAGCATGCTGCCAGACGTTCTAATGCCAATCTTTCAACTCTCGTCACATTACTCCTATTAGCAGGTGCAGAGGAAATAAATTGATCAGTCTCATGATCTAAGAGTCGCATGAAAGTTCTTACTGATGCATTGTGTGTTTGTGGTTCAAATGTAGACTTAGGCAATATTTTTTGAAGCTTAGCTGGTATTTCAGAATCGGCCACAGACAACGGGCTTTTGGCAAAATGTTCTTTTAACTTCAACTGGCGGTGTAGCCGATATTTGTCGACTTTCCACTGTAGGGGGTCCTGTCGACAAGATGGTATAAATGACAAACCTCTGGATAAAATTGATTTTTCAACATCACTCAGCACATAACTTGAAAGATTAATAACTAGGTTTTCCGGTGCCGTGGATTCTTCGGAGGGCGCCCCACTCTTCCCCTTCCTTTGCCACTGGTGCCCGCGTCTTGTGTAGCGCCTCTATATGGGGCCATATCAGTGATATATGTTTCCTAATGCCTGCTATGTCTCCTAATGATCTAGGTTTGTTTTCACAGGTTGATTAGATAGGATCTGTATATTTAGGATTCTATTCTATTTATTTAGATTGATGCGGTTGTGTAACGCCTGCACGATTGCATCATTATGTTATGCATACCACCTTGTATACTATTGTCACCATAGTTACCAGCCATGGTTGATGACGTCATATGGGTGCGCCGACGGACCGGGCGGGTGCCTGTGTTCCGGAAGCGTGGTGACGGCGTCTGCATGCACTATATAGGTAAGCACATTTGTTTGTATACTTTGACCTGATGAAAATGCACGAATAAACAGCATTGAAACGTTGTCTATTACAAGGACTTAAAGAGTTGCTTTGTTCCCGTCGCTTGGAGTGCCGCACCTGCCGCTGTTTGTATACTATTCCTGTGGAGGCACCCAGCGCTATTGCACTTTATAATGGGAGAGCCGGACCTGCTCGTTGTCTATATATATATATATATATATATATATATATATATATATATATAGATGCAAGGATAGGCACTCCAAAATGCTCAGGTATAGAAATGCTGGTGCCTCCGTGAAGATAACATACACAGGACCAAAGACGTGGCACTCACAGCATAGTTACAACAGATCAAAAGGACATCAGTCGCTGATGTCCTTTTGATCTGTTGTAACTATGCTGTGAGTGCCACGTCTTTGGTCCTGTATATATATATATATATATATATATATATATATAGCTCCCAAGGATGAACGGCACTGGAGACAGGTATTTGCAATAAAATTGTATTCAGTGGCTACAGCTGTTTCTGGGCAACAGCCCTTTCCTCAGGCCAAATACAAGTATACACAAACAGACATGAAACACTTACCCCTCAAAATACCCCCTGGAGCGTGTCTGCTACCGCGTCTCCTCCACGCCAATCCTGCTTCCGGGTCCCGAGCCGCCGCGTCACTTCCGCCCATTACGTCACCGTTGCAATGCCCACCCGGTGCACGCCAGACAGACGTTGTCATGACTACCCGGCACACGCCAGTCAGCCCGGCCCGGCCGCTGTGACACGCAAGCCCACTTGCTGCTCTCCCCATCACCAGGTGCCGGGTCGACACGGAATCAGAGTTTGCTCCCTATACATGTAAAGAATACAAAAGATAATAGTTCAGTGCAATACAGACAAAATGACATATAAAATATAAAAAGGGAGACAACATTATTCAACAATGCCATATATCACATAGAGCAAAGCAGCATATGACTACTCTATACCAAAAAATCACTATTCCTAAGAATCGTTATCCTGAAAATCAGTACCCCCATAGTGAACAAAACTGCAACTAGTGGTGCTAGACATTTTGTGAAGGGCTCATTCCTCAACTGCTGAGACTTCCAGGACTGAGTACATATTAATAGAATTCTGAATGCAGTAAACATTGTTAGAATTATGGATATAGTACAATTATACTACACCACAATCCTACAACTCTAAACGAATACATTCCAGTTGACCTTGTCATTGAGGCCCCGGGGCCAGAATGTATCCAGTCTCAAAATCCACCGAGTCTCTTTTTCCAACAAGACTTTAGCCCTATCTCCACCCCTCAGTGTCGGCGGAACATGCTCTATCCCAAAGTATTTTAACAAATTAATAGTATGATTAGCTAATTGAAAATGTCGGGCCACCGGCTGATCCACCGGTTTGCCCTCCAAAGTCAATTTGATGGCGGAACGATGGGCCGCCATCCTTTCACTAAATTTCCGTGTGGTCTGCCCAATGTAGAACAACCCACACGGACAGACTATGGCATAGACAACATAAGAAGTGCTGCATGTAATCACCTGTCTAATGGTATACGTCACATTACGATTCGGATGCTTAAAATCCTTACAGGCAATCATATGTCTACACGTAGCACATTTAGGACAACGGTAACACCCAGGGGATTTTTTGTGGATGATAACATCATCCAACTCCTTCATTTCTGAGATGTCTGTTTTTACAACAAGATCACGCAGGTTAGCACCTCTCCTAAAGGCTGTAATGGGTTGTAACCCTCTAAAGGATGTCAAATCTGTATCTGATGCCACTATTGGCCAAAGGGCTTGTGAAGCCCTACGGACAATAGGGCTGGAGGTAGAGAAATCACAAGGCCATGGAAGAATGTTTTTATTTTCTTTCCGAGGCGGATGTAACAGTTCACTCCTGGACATTTGGAGTACCTTATTTTTCTGTATCTGTAATAAAGACCAATCATATCCCCTAGTTAGAAATTTACGAATCATATTCTCTAACAACATAGAATACAACATTGCTATACAATTTCAAGGAGTGTGGTGGCCCACTAGCAAGCCGACATGCATGTTTCGCTGTACGGGCAGCTTTAACGAGGCCACTTAGGGGACCCATCACGTTATAATAGGGACTACTGACCTCTAATGGTGTTAGGTAACACTGCTCAAATATATATTATTCACTATAATTTTTTCTTTCAATAATTCGGACGCCTTTAGTGGACTTCCCTATATGGAGCACACTTTTGTATCCCCAAAAAAATACAAGTGATTAACCTTTCAAGAGGTGTACACGCGTATGTTCCGCTATGATAGTGTACTATACACCAATAATAAAGGTAATATCCTCTCAATAGGCACACATGTGTATGATCCGTGAATACCACACATCTCAGTGAAGCAATATTCTTTCATATCCTCTTTCCTTTGCATGAATCAGTACTGCAACAATTGTTGCTCTTTGTTATATCAGTCCCAGGACAATTTGCAACATTTTTCCCCTTACTTTTAAACAAATGTGGACTGAAATACATTCACTCTGTGCCTATATTTGTAAATAATCATCACTGTAGTATCTCAGTACATCTTCTATTTGACTCCAATAATATACGGGGTATTACCCCAGATTTAAATCTATACATCTTATTCTCAAGATATATAAGTTTATATTATCCATGCGAGTGCCCTACACATTGATATGGTGTGAGCACCCCAGTACTTGTCATTGTTAATATTTTGACAAATACTTATACATTTTTACGGGTTATTAAGTTATCCAGAAGCAGTACAAAAGGAGATATACAGCATTCTGTAATATAAAGCACCAGTGGTACAATACATCTTGTACGTTTCAACCACCAGTACCATTGCAGTTAATGTTTCTCTGACGTCCTAGTGGATGCTGGGACTCCGTAAGGACCATGGGGAATAGCGGCTCCGCAGGAGACAGGGCACAAAATAAAAGCTTAAGGATCAGGTGGTGTGCACTGGCTCCTCCCCCTATGACCCTCCTCCAAGCCTCAGTTAGATTTTTGTGCCCGGCCGAGAAGGGTGCAATCTAGGTGGCTCTCCTGAGCTGCTTAGAATAAAAGTTTAGTTTAGGTTTTTTTATTTTCAGTGAGTCCTGCTGGCAACAGGCTCACTGCATCGTGGGACTAAGGGGAGAAGAAGCGAACTCACCTGCGTGCAGAGTGGATTGGGCTTCTTAGGCTACTGGACATTAGCTCCAGAGGGACGATCACAGGTACAGCCTGGATGGGTCACCGGAGCCGCGCCGCCGTCCCCCTTACAGAGCCAGAAGAGACGAAGAGGTCCGGTGAAATCGGCGGCAGAAGACATCCTGTCTTCAGACTAAGGTAGCGCACAGCACCGCAGCTGTGCGCCATTGCTCTCAGCACACTTCACACTCCGGTCACTGAGGGTGCAGGGCGCTGGGGGGGAGCGCCCTGAGACGCAATATAACAGTATATACCTTAGGTGGCAAAAAGAATACATCACATATAGCTCCTGGGCTATATGGATGTATTTTAACCCCTGCCATTTTTACACAAAAAAGCGGGAGATAAGGACGTCGTGAAGGGGCGGAGCCTATCTCCTCAGCACACAAGCGCCATTTTCCCTCACAGCTCCGCTGGAAGGACGGCTCCCTGACTCTCCCCTGCAGTCCTGCTTCAGAATCAGGGTAAAAAAGAGAAGGGGGAGCATTTTTGGCAGCAAATAACGATAATAACAGCAGCTATAAGGGAATAACACTTATATAAGGTTATCCCTGTATATATATAGCGCTGGGTGTGTGCTGGCAGACTCTCCCTCTGTCTCTCCAAAGGGCTAAGTGGGGTCCTGTCCTCTATCAGAGCATTCCCGGTGTGTGTGCTGTGTGTCGGTACGCGTGTGTCGACATGTATGAGGAGGAAAATGATGTGGAGGCGGAGCAGTTGCCTGTGTTGGTGATGTCACCCCCTAGGGAGTCGACACCTGACTGGATGATTGTATTTAAACAATTAAGTGATAATGTCAGCAATTTGCAAAAAACTGTTGACGACATGAGACAGCCGGCAAATCAATTAGTGCCTGTCCAGGCGTCTCAGACACCGTCAGGGGCGCTAAAACGCCCGTTACCTCAGTGGGTCGACACAGACCCTGACACAGATACTGAGTCTAGTGTCGACGGTGACGAGACAAACGTAATGTCCAGTAGGGCCACACGTTACATGATCACGGCAATGAAAGAGGCATTGAACCTTTCTGACACTACAAGTACCACAAAGAAGGGTATTATGTGGGGTGTGAAAAAACTACCAATAGTTTTTCCTGAGTCAGAGGAAATAAATGAGGTGTGTGATAAAGCGTGGGTTTCCCCCGATAAAAAACAGCTAATTTCTAATAAATTATTAGCATTATATCCCTTCCCGCCAGAGGTTAGGGCGCGTTGGGAAACACCCCCTAGGGTAGATAAGGCGCTCACACGTTTATCTAAACAAGTAGCGTTACCGTCTCCTGATACGGCCACCCTCAAAGAACCAGCTGATAGAAGGCTGGAAAATATCCTAAAAAGTATATACACACATACTGGTGTTATACTGCGACCAGCAATCGCCTCAGCCTGGATGTGCAGTGCTGGAGTCGCATGGTCGGATTCCCTGACTGAGAATATTGATACCCTGGATAGGGACAATATTTTGTTAACTATAGAACATTTAAAGGATGCATTGCTATATATGCGTGATGCACAGAGGGATATTTGCACCCTGGCATCAAGAGTAAGTGCTATGTCCATCTCTGCCAGAAGAGCGTTATGGACGCGACAGTGGTCAGGGGATACGGATTCCAAACGGCACATGGAAGTATTGCCGTATAAAGGGGAGGAGTTATTTGGGGCTGGTCTATCGGACCTGGTGGCCACGGCAACGGCTGGGAAATCCACCTTTTTACCCCAGGTCACTTCACATCAGCAGAAAAAGACACCGTCTTTTCAAACTCAGTCCTTTCGTTCCCATAAGTACAAGCGAGCAAAAGGCCACTCCTTTCTGCCCCGGGGCAGAGGAAGAGGAAAAAGACTGCACCGTGCAGCCGCTTCCCAGGAGCAGAAGCCCTCCCCTGCTTCTGCCAAGTCTTCAGCATGACGCTGGGGCTTTACAAGCAGACTCAGATATGGTGGGGGCCCGTCTCAAGAATTTCAACGCGCAGTGGGCTCACTCGCAAGTGGATCCCTGGATTCTACAGGTAGTATCGCAGGGGTACAAACTGGAATTCGAGGCGTTTCCCCCTCGTCGGTTCCTGAAGTCTGCTTTACCAAAGTCTCCCTCCGACAGGGAGGCAGTTTTGGAAGCCATTCACAAGCTGTATTCCCAGCAGGTGATAATCAAGGTACCCCTCCTGCAACAGGGAAAGGGGTATTATTCCACGCTGTTTGTGGTACCGAAGCCGGACGGCTCGGTGAGACCAATTTTAAATCTGAAATCCTTGAACACTTACATAAAAAGGTTCAAATTCAAGATGGAGTCACTCAGAGCAGTGATAGCGAACCTGGAAGAAGGGGACTATATGGTGTCTCTGGACATCAAAGATGCTTATCTCCACGTCCCAATATACCCTTCTCACCAAGGGTACCTCAGGTTTGTAGTACAAAACTGTCATTATCAGTTTCAGACGCTGCCGTTTGGATTGTCCACGGCACCTCGGGTCTTTACCAAGGTAATGGCCGAAATGATGATTCTTCTACGAAGAAAAGGCATTTTAATTATCCCTTACTTGGACGATCTCCTGATAAGGGCAAGATCCAGGGAACAGTTAGAAGTCGGAGTAGCACTATCTCAGGTAGTGTTACGTCAGCACGGGTGGATTCTAAATATTCCAAAATCGCAGCTGATTCCAACGACACGTCTACTGTTCCTAGGAATGATTCTGGACACAGTCCAGAAGAAGGTGTTTCTCCCAGAGGAGAAGGCCAGGGAGTTATCCGAGCTAGTCAGGAACCTCCTAAAACCAGGCCAGGTCTCAGTGCATCAGTGCACGAGGGTCCTGGGAAAAATGGTGGCTTCTTACGAAGCGATTCCATTCGGAAGATTCCATGCAAGAACGTTTCAGTGGGATCTACTGGACAAATGGTCCGGATCGCATCTGCAGATGCATCAGCGGATAACCCTGTCGCCAAGGACAAGGGTGTCTCTCCTGTGGTGGCTGCAGAGTGCTCATCTACTAGAGGGCCGCAGATTGGCATTCAGGATTGGTTCCTGGTAACCACGGATGCCAGCCTGAGAGGCTGGGGAGCAGTCACACAGGGAAGGAATTTCCAGGGCTTGTGGTCAAGCATGGAAACATCTCTTCTTATAAACATTCTGGAACTAAGGGCCATTTACAATGCCCTAAGTCAAGCAAAACCTCTGCTTCAGGGTCAGGCGGTGTTGATCCAATCGGACAACATCACGTCAGTCGCCCACGTAAACAGACAGGGCGGCACGAGAAGCAGGAGGGCAATGGCAGAAGCTGCAAGGATTCTTCGCTGGGCGGAAAATCATGTGATAGCACTGTCAGCAGTGTTCATTCCGGGAGTGGACAACTGGGAAGCAGACTTCCTCAGCAGACACGACCTTCACCCGGAAGAGTGGGGACTTCACCCAGAAGTCTTCCACCTGATTGTAAACCGTTGGGAAAAACCAAAGGTGGACATGATGGCGTCACGTCTAAACAAAAAACTGGACAGATATTGCGCCAGGTCAAGGGACCCTCAGGCAATAGCAGTGGACGCTCTGGTAACGCCGTGGGTGTACCAGTCAGTGTATGTGTTCCCTCCTCTGCCTCTCATACCAAAAGTACTGAGAATCATAAGAAGGAGAGGAGTAAGAACTATACTCGTGGTTCCGGATTGGCCAAGAAGGACTTGGTACCCGGAACTTCAAGAGATGCTCACGGACGAACCGTGGCCTCTACCTCTAAGAAAGGACCTGCTACTGCAGGGGCCTTGTCTGTTCCAAGACTTACCGCGGCTGCGTTTGACGGCATGGCGGTTGAACGCCGGATCCTGAGGGAAAAAGGCATTCCAGAAGAAGTCATCCCTACTCTGGTCAAAGCCAGGAAGGACGTAACCGCAAAACATTATCACCGCATTTGGCGTAAATATGTTGCGTGGTGTGAGGCCAAGAAGGCCCCTACAGAGGAATTTCAACTGGGTCGTTTCCTTCATTTCCTGCAAACAGGACTGTCTATGGGCCTAAAATTAGGGTCCATTAAGGTTCAAATTTCGGCCCTGTCGATTTTCTTCCAGAAAGAACTGGCTTCAGTACCTGAAGTTCAGACATTTGTAAAAGGGGTGCTGCACATACAGCCTCCTTTTGTGCCTCCAGTGGCACCTTGGGATCTCAATGTTGTGTTGAGTTTTCTAAAGTCACATTGGTTTGAACCACTTTCCACTGTGCACTTAAAATATCTCACATGGAAGGTGTCGATGCTGTTAGCCTTGGCTTCAGCCAGGCGTGTGTCAGAATTGGCGGCTTTATCATATAAAAGCCCTTACTTAATTTTTCATTCTGACAGGGCGGAATTGAGGACTCGTCCTCAATTTCTACCTAAGGTGGTTTCTGCATTTCACATGAACCAACCTATTGTGGTACCTGCGGCTACCAGGGACTTAGAGGACTCTAAGTTGCTTGACGTTGTCAGGGCCTTGAAAATATATGTTTCCAGGACGGCTGGAGTCAGAAAATCTGACTCGCTGTTTATCCTGTATGCACCCAACAAGCTGGGTGCTCCTGCTTCAAAGCAGACGATTGCTCGTTGGATTTGTAGTACAATTCAGCTTGCACATTCTGTGGCAGGATTGCCACAGCCAAAATCAGTAAAAGCCCATTCCACAAGGAAAGTGGGCTCATCTTGGGCGGCTGCCCGAGGGGTCTCGGCTTTACAACTTTGCCGAGCAGCTACTTGGTCAGGGGCAAACACGTTTGCTAAATTCTACAAATTTGATACCCTGGCTGAGAAGGACCTGGAGTTCTCTCATTCGGTGCTGCAGAGTCATCCGCACTCTCCCGCCCGTTTGGGAGCTTTGGTATAATCCCCATGGTCCTTACGGAGTCCCAGCATCCACTAGGACGTCAGAGAAAATAAGATTTTACTTACCGATAAATCTATTTCTCGTAGTCCGTAGTGGATGCTGGGCGCCCATCCCTAGTGCGGATTGTCTGCAATACTTGTATATAGTTATTGTTACAAAAATTCGGGTTATTATTGTTGTGAGCCATCTTTTCAGAGGCTCCTTTGCGTTTATCATACTGTTAACTGGGTTCAGATCACGAGTTGTACGGTGTGATTGGTGTGGCTGGTATGAGTCTTACCCGGGATTCAATATCCTTCCTTATTATGTACGCTCGTCCGGGCACAGTATCCTAACTGAGGCTTGGAGGAGGGTCATAGGGGGAGGAGCCAGTGCACACCACCTGATCCTTAAGCTTTTATTTTGTGCCCTGTCTCCTGCGGAGCCGCTATTCCCCATGGTCCTTACGGAGTCCCAGCATCCACTACGGACTACGAGAAATAGATTTATCGGTAAGTAAAATCTTATTTTTCTATTCAAGAATAACTCACTGGCATATTATTACCAGGTGGGAAAGAGGTTTGAATTGTATCTTATATTCCACTGTATCCACGCACCAGAGGCAGTGTCCCATTAGAAACACCCCACTATCTGTGGTTACTCTTAATCTCCCCATACGATATCAACTATACCTAGGACTGGGAAATATCACCCAGTCTGCATCCTGAGTGGCTATTGTCTCACACATAAACAATTATACTAGTTGCAGGAGTTATTGTGGTGACCCCACTTTTTAAGAACCTGTCTCACATTTTCCTTTTTTCTATAGCACTTATGTGTTCGTATATGTCATGTTTTTAACCTCTATATTTTGCTGTATGTGTCCCAAGACAAGGACCTTCTTAATATTAATATAAGTAATAAAAGTTACGTTTTATTTTGACAATCAATCCAATCAATTGACACTGTGCACCCAACTCAACAACCGCCTTTCCAGTTCTCCCTATATGTTACAGAGTGAGCTCTAATAAGGTCAGAAACAACTCATGATTAAATGCAGTCGTGGCCAAATGTTTCTCAAGAAAACTCCGCATAGCTCTCATCCCGTCCTGGTGGGGGATGGATGTGTAGAGGCTGCAAACGTCAAGACAGCACATTAAGGTGCCTGGGGCCACATTCCGTATTTCTTGCAACTTTAGGATAAAAGAATTCGTGTCCTTTAGGAAAGTTCTCTGTGCCTGCAACAGTGGCTGGAGGATACTATCTAGAAGCTGCGACACTGGTTGATATAACGAATCTCTTGCCGAGATTATTGGTCTCCCCGGGGGACTGGTTTGATTTTTATGAAGCTTAGGTATTGTATATAGCAATGGGCTTTTAGGATGGGTAACACATAAGGCCTTGTGAACCTTGGTAGGTAAGTGTCCATCTTCCCTAGCTTTATCTAGAATGGAGAAGAGTTCTTGTTGATATTCTACAACAGGGTTGCCCCGTAATTTACAATACACCCCTTCCTCCCCCAGTTGTGACAGAGCCTCTTGTCGATAATACTCAATGTCCAGAATAACAATGGCCCCGCCCTTATCGGCGGGCCGGATAACTATGTCATTGTAAGATCGCAATTGGGTGAGTGCTTCTCTCTACTCAGCCGATAGATTCCTCTTGATTTTAGCAGGAGCTGCCACATATTTATTAATGGACTCATCCATTAATCTGCCAAACGTCTTAATAGACGGGTTCAATAAAACCGGATCAAAGTTCGACCTAGACTTTTTCTGTAGAAAAGGATCAAAGATGGAGACAGTGTTATGTTCTTGTGATGTATTCTGAAAAAACTCCTTTAATCTGAGTTTTCTAGTAAATTTATGGAGATCCCTGGACCAAGCAAACGGGTCGTGTATACTGGTGGGCACAAAACTGAGTCCTTTACTCAGGACACCAATTTCATGTGATGTTAATACTCTTTTAGACAGATTGAAGACTAACTGTAAGTCTTCCCTTGGGCCGCCCTTCTGACCCCTTTTGTTCTGGCCACCCCGGCGGGTGGCAGTGCATCGGCTTGTGGCTGGCCATGTTGTGAACCCCGTCCTAAAGGGGCACCTCCAGACATATCATCTGTGTCAGAAACCATAAAGTCACTATCACTGCTTGACTTTGTGCTTTTATTGCCCTGCTTCTGCCACGGGCGTCGTCTCTGTTGCTGCCTAGGTTGTCCTGGGTTTCCATGCCTGCCAACCACCGATACACCTTATTATCCTCATAGGGGTATATGCAATTCACGGCGAATCGCGGCAAATTATCGCCGTTTTTTAATTCGACACAATTCGACAGGTGAATTCCGGCAGGTGGCTGCCGGAATTCACCATATTCAATGAAAAATGGATTCGACAATCCCGCGGGCGAAAAACTGCCGATTTGCCGGATTTTGCCGCGAATTAAAAAAAAATGGGAAAAACCCGGGAAAAAATGGCGTGGGGTCCCCCCTCCAAAGCATAACCAGCCTCGGGCTCTTCGAGCTGGTCCTGGTTCTAAAAATGCGGGGACAAAATTGTCATTGGATCCCCCGTATTTTTAAAACCAGCACCGGGCTCTGCGCCTGATGCAAAAAATACAGGGGGACAAAAAGAGTAGGGGTCCCCCGTATTTTATACACCAGCATCGGGCTCCACTAGCTGGACAGATAATGCCACAGCCGGGGGTCACTTTTATACAGTGCCTTGCGGCCGTGGCATTAAATATCCAACTAGTCACCCCTGGCCGGGGTACCCTGGGGGAGTGGGGACCCCTTCAATCAAGGGGTCCCCCCCCCCAGCCACCCAAGGGCCAGGGGTGAAGCCCGAGGCTGTCCCCCCCATCCAAGGGCTGCGGATGGGAGGCTGATAGCCTTGAGTAAAATGACAGAATATTGTTTTTTCCAGTAGTACTACAAGTCCCAGCAAGCCTCCCCCGCAAGCTGGTACTTGGAGAACCACAAGTACCAGCATGCGGGAGAAAAACGGGCCCGCTGGTACCTGTAGTACTACTGGGAAAAAAATACCCAAATAAAAACAGGAGACACACACCTTGACAAGTACAACTTTATTACACACTGCCGACACACACATACTTACCTATGTTGACACGCCGACTGCCACAGTCTCCGACGGTCCGAGGTACCTGTGAAAAAAATTAGACTCACCTCAATCCAGTGTCCGGGAGATAATCCACGGACTTGTTAAAAAAAAAACACGAACACCCGTACCATGCCGGACTGAAAGGGGTCCCATGTTTACACATCAGACCCCTTTCCCCGAATGCCGGGACACCACGTGACTCCTGTCACTGAGGTCCCTTCAGCCAATCAGGAAGCGCTACTTCCGTGGCGCTCACCTGATTGGCTGTGCGCGTGTGACCTCAGACAGCGCATCGCAAAGCCTCTCCATTACTTTCAATGGTGGGAACTTTGCCGTCAGCGGTGGGGTTACCCGCGGTCAGCTGCTGACCGGCGGGTGACCCCACCGCTAGCCGCAAAGTTCCCACCATTGAATATAATGGAGAGGCTTTGCGATGCGCTGTCAGCTCAGACGCGCACAGAGCCAATTAGCAGAGTGCAAGGACGTTGCGCTCGCTGATTGGCTTACGAGACCTTTCAGTGACCGCTGTCACGGGGGGGTCTCTCTGCATTCGTGGAAAGGGGTCCCATGTGTCAACATGGGACCCCTTTCAGTCCGTGTGGTACGGGTGTCCGGTTTGTTTTTTTGACAAGTTCGTGGATTTACCTCTGGACCATGGATGAGGTGAGTGTATTTATCTTTTCTTTTCAGGTACCCCTGGATTCTACTTGGAGAAGAGGACCGATGTCGGCGTGTGAACATAGGTAAGTATGTGTGTGTCGACGTATGAAATAAAGTTTTACTTTCACGGTGTCGGTCTCCTGTTTTTATTTGGGTAATTTTTCCAGTAGAACTACAGGTACCAGCGGACCCGTTTTTCTCCCGCATGCTGGTACTTGTGGTTCTCCAAGTACCAGCTTGCGGGGGAGGCTTGCTGGGACTTGTAGTACTACTAGAAAAAACAATATTCTGTCATTTTTCTCAAGGCTATCAGCCTCCAATCCGCAGCCCTTGGATGGGGGGGGACAGCCTCGGGCTTCACCCCTGGCCCTTGGGTGGCTGGGGGGGGGACCCCTTGATTGAAAGGGTCCCCACTCCCCCAGGGTACCCCGGCCAGGGGTGACTAGTTGGATATTTAATGCCACGGCCGCAAGGCACTGTATAAAAGTGACCCCCGGCTGTTGCATTATCTGTCCAGCTAGTGGAGCCCGATGCTGGTGTAAAAAATACGGGGGACCCCTACTCTTTTTGTCCCCCGTATTTTTTGCACCAGGCGCAGAGCCCGGTGCTGGTTTTAAAAATACGGGGGAACCCCTGTCAATTTTTTCCCCGCATTTTTAGAACCAGGACCAGCTCGAAGAGCCCGAGGCTGGTTATGCTTTGGAGGGGGGACCCCACGCCATTTTTTTCAGGGATTTTACCATTCCATAAAAAAAAAAAAAAATATATATATATTATTTTTAAAAATATATAAATAATACTTGTGCCTCCAAAAAAGACAAACCAAGTACCTAATCCCTTCTAATATAAATAGATATGATATTACCAAGAAAAAAAAAAACACAAAAAAAACATGTTTTAATTTTTTTTTATTAGTTTCACCCACCAAAGTGTGGCGTATTGAAAATGACGAATTTACTGTCTAAAAGCACTGTTGTCGAATTTCCAAACTTCCATTGAATAGACTTTGGTCGAATTGCAGCATGTGTATCATTGCAAAAAAGTCGAATTTGTCAAAAGTCGAATTTCAAAAAGTCGAAATTTGAAAGTCCGTTTTTTTGTCGGAAAGTACTGAATTGCATTGTCGATTTTTTTTTATTTTTTTTTTTGGCGAAAAATTCCCGAAATTCGACAATTTTGGGAATTCGACCGCAATTGCATATACCCCATAGTCTTGGTCAACCGTGATTTTTTTGTTTTGTTTAAATTTTAATAGTTCACGACGATACTGGTCACATTGGTTCTTTAATTTACCCATCCAGTCCTGTGATTCATCCTGTTGAAGGACCTTTAGGTTGTCTTTTTCAAAGGCAGTGATCTTCTGTCTGGTAACCTCCAATTCTCTATTAGCTTCCTCAATCACGAGGATGATGAGATCAAAGGCACACCGGTTCAGTATACCTATCCATTTTCTTACAAAGTCGGGGTTGTGTCGTCCAATCGTGGGCACATTACGGACGCGGAACCCACGTGGGATCTTATGTTCTTTGTAATACTCTGTCAGTGATATTCCATGTAGTAAAAAATCTATTTCCCGACGTTTGTATTTCATCAACTGAAACAAACAGTCTTCCACTTTCATGACTGTATCTGTGACCGGTATACTTTCTTTTGACAAAATTCTGTCAATTTGCTCCTGTGTGAAGCCAAAAGTCTCACCCGGGGCCATGGTACTCATGATGTGACACCCTGGGATGTCAGATTGCAGGGACATGGTGCTAGCTTTGCACCTATGTGATGCTAAACGTTGTCTCACCAAAATACTGTAAACAGAGTATTTTAAACTTTGAGGTTCAGTATAAATGCAGCAAACGGTGCCATACAACAGGTGTTCCAAGAACACTACGATATCCTTGCAGCAACAGTCGGCACTCACAAGCTCTCCACAACAACGTACTCCGTGCCAGTTCCAAAACCAATATGCAGCTCCCAAGGATGAACGGCACTGGAGACAGGTATTTGCAATAAAATTGTATTCAGTGGCTACAGCTGTTTCTGGGCAACAGCCCTTTCCTCAGGCCAAATACAAGTATACACAAACAGACATGAAACACTTACCCCTCTAAATACCCCCTGGAGCGTGTCTGCTACCGCGTCTCCTCCACGCCAATCCTGCTTCCGGGTCCCGAGCCGCCGCGTCACTTCCGCCCATTACGTCACCGTTGCCATGCCCACCCGGCGCACGCCAGACAGCCGTTGTCATGACTACCCGGCGCACGCCAGTCAGCCCGGCCCGGCCGCTGTGACACGCAAGCCCACTTGCTGCTCTCCCCATCACCAGGTGCCGGGTCGACACGGAATCAGAGTTTGCTCCCTATACATGTAAATAATACAAAAGATAATAGTTCAGTGCAATACAGACAAAATGAAATATAAAATATAAAAAGGGAGACAACATTATTCATTAATGCCATATATCACATAGACCAAAGCAGCATATGACTACTCTATACCAAAAAATCACTGGCCCTCATTCCGAGTTGTTCGCTCGCAAGCTGCTTTTAGCAGCATTGCACACGCTAAGCCGCCACCTACTGGGAGTGAATCTTAGCATCTTAAAATTGCGAACGAAAGATACGCAATATTGCGATAAGACATCTCTGTGCAGTTTCTGAGTAGCTCGAGACTTACTCTGCCAGTGCGATCAGTTCAGTGCTTGTCGTTCCTGGTTTGACGTCACAAACACACCTAGCGTTCGCCCAGACACTCCTCCGTTTCTCCAGCCACTCCCGCGTTTTTCCCAGAAACGGTAGCGTTTTTTCCCACACGCCCCTAAAATGGCCTGTTTCCGCCCAGAAACACCCACTTCCTGTCAATCACATTACGATCACCAGAACGATGAAAAAAACGTGAGTAATATTCCTAACTGCATAGCAAATTTACTTGGCGCAGTCGCAGTGCGAACATTGCGCATTAAGCGGAAAATCGCTGCGATGCGAAGAAAATTACCGAGCGAACAACTCGGAATGACCACCACTATTCCTAAGAATCATTATCCTGAAAATCAGTACCCCCATAGTGAACAAAACTGCAACTAGTGGTGCTAGACATTTTGTGAAGGGCTCATTCCTCAACTGCTGAGACTTCCAGGACCGAGTACATATTAATAGAATTCTGAATGCAGTAAACATTGTTAGAATTATGGATATAGTACAATTATACTATACCACAATCCTACAACTCTAAACGAATACATTCCAGTTGACCTTGTCATTGAGGCCCCGGGGCCAGAATGTATCCAGTCTCAAAATCCACCGAGTCTCTTTTTCCAACAAGACTTTAGCCCTATCTCCACCCCTCAGTGTCGGCAGAACATGCTCTATCCCAAAGTATTTTAACGATTCCGTGTCGACCCGGCACCTGGTGATGGGGAGAGCAGCAAGTGGGCTTGCGTGTCACAGCGGCCGGGCTGACTGGCGTGCGCCGGGTAGTCATGACAACGGCTGTCTGGCGTGCGCCGGGTGGGCATGGCAACGGTGACGTAATGGGCGGAAGTGACGCGGCGGCTCGGGACCCGGAAGCAGGATTGGCGTGGAGGAGACGCGGTAGCAGACACGCTCCAGGGGGTATTTAGAGGGGTAAGTGTTTCATGTCTGTTTGTGTATACTTGTATTTGGCCTGAGGAAAGGGCTGTTGCCCAGAAACAGCTGTAGCCACTGAATACAATTTTATTGCAAATACCTGTCTCCAGTGCCGTTCATCCTTGGGAGCTGCATATTGGTTTTGGAACTGGCACGGAGTACGTTGTTGTGGAGAGCTTGTGAGTGCCGACTGTTGCTGCAAGGATATATATATATATATATATACACTCTCCAAGAAACAGAGGCACTCCTGGACTATGAACTTAGTGAAAAATCGTGGTGGTTTATTTTATAAACCACCATGATTTTTCACTAAGTTCATAGTCCAGGAGTGCCTCTGTTTCTTGGAGAGTATTGAGGGGGTTGGCAGGCCCCGTGAGTGCACCCTGGCAGGTTATTTATAGTTTTCCACGGAGTGCCGGCTGTTGGAGTTTGATATATTATATATATATATATATATATATATATGTATATGTATGTATGTATGTTGAGTCTCCCTTATCCAAAATGCTCGGGACCAGGGGTATTTTGGATATGGGATTTTTCTGTATTTTGGAATAATTGCATACCATAATGAGATATCATGGTAATGGGACCTAAATCTAAGCACAGAATGCATTTACGTTTCATATACACACAGCCTGAAGGTAATTTTAGCCAATATTTTTTATAACTTTGTGCATTAAACAAAGTGTGTGTACATTCACACAATTCATTTGTTTCATATACACCTTATACACACAGCCTGAATGTCATTTAATACAATATTTTTAATAACTTTGTGTATTAAACAAAGTTTGTGTACATTGAGCCATCAGAAAACAAAGGTTTCACTATCTCACTCAAAGTCCGTATTTCGGAATATTCCGTATTTCGGAATATTTGGATATGGGATACTCAACCTGTGTGTGTGTGTGTGTGTGTGTGTGTGTGTGTGTATATGTGTGTGTGTGCTTTCTGACTGGGATAGGTGCTGGGTGTGAGCTGGCAAACTCCCTCTGTGTTTCTCTAATAGGCCTTGTTGTGGGTCTGTCCCCCTATAGCCCGGTGTGATAGTGGTGTCGGTACGAGTGTGTCGACATGTCTGAGGCTGCAGGCTCTTCCCAGGAGGAGGTTGGAGTAGAGACAGAACAGTGTGAGGGAGTGAATCTGTCGGCACCGCCGACTGCTGATTCGGTAAATATGTTGAGTGCCTTGAATGCAAATGTGGCTTCATTAAATAAGAGATTGGATAAATCTGAGGCTCAAAACCAAGACAATCCATGGAAGATGCTTTATCCCAAGCGCAGGCTCCCTCAGGGTCGCAGAAACGGACGTGTACCCAAATAGCAGACACTGATACCGACACAGATTCGGATTCCAGTGTCGACTATGGTGATGCCAGGTTGAAGCCTAAACTGGCTAAGAGCATTCAGTACATGATTGTGGCAATAAAAGAATTGTTGCATATCTCGGAAGACCCTGCTGTTCCTAAGACAAGGGTCTGTATGTTTAAGGGAAAGAAAGCTCCGGTAACGTTTCCTCCCTCTCATGAACTGAACACTCTTTTTTAAAAGGCTTGGGAAATTCCTGACAAAAAGTTGCTGATTCCCAAGAGAATTATTATGGCATACCCTTTTCCATCTGACGATAGGAATAGGTGGGAGTCGACCCCCAATGTGGACGCGGCTCTAGCACGGCTGTCCAAAAAGGTGGCGCTTCCGTCCCCTGACACGGCGGCCCTAAAAGATCCTGCGGATCGTAAGCAGGAAACTACTTTTAAATCTATTTATGTCACTACGAGGACACTGCTCAGACCGGCAGTGGCATCAGCATGGGTGAGTAGTGCAATTGAGAAGTGGGCAGATAACTTATCATCTGACTTGGACACCCTGGACAGGGATAGCGTTCTTTTGACCCTGGGTCATATCAGGGACGCTGCAGTCTATCTAAGGGAGGCGGCGAGAGATATTGGCCTCTTGGGATCAAGGGCCAATGCCATGGCAATCTCGGCTAGGAGAGCATTATGGACTCATCAATGGAATGGTGATGCTGACTCTAAGAGGGCTATGGAGGCGCTGCCGTATAAAGGTGGTGTTTTGTTTGGTGAGGGCCTCGCAGACCTGGTATCTACAGCTACCGCGGGTAAATCGTCTTTTCTACCTTTTGTCCCTCCACAGCAAAAGAAAACGCCTCAGTATCAGATGCAGTCCTTTCGGTCTAGTAAATTAAAAAAAGGACGAGGGTCCTCCTTCCTTGCCGCTAGAGGGAAGGGGAAAAAGATCACCGGCTGTGGCAAGCTCCCAGGAGCAGAAGTCCTCACCGGCTTCTGCCAAGTCCACCACATGACGCTGGGGCTCCGCTGCGGGAGTCCGCACCGGTGGGGTCGCGTCTTCAACTCTTCGGTCGGGTTTGGGCTCACTCAGGCCTGGATCCTTGGGTGCTGGAAATTGTGGCCCAAGGATACAAACTGGAGTTTCAAGACGTGCCCCCCCCATGATTTTTCAAATCGACCTTGCCAGCTTCTCTTCCGGAAAGGTAAGTGGTGTGCGCTGCAATACAAAAGCTGTGTCAACAGCAAGTCGTTGTCACGGTACCCCCGTTACATTAGGGAGAAGGGTTTTATTCAAGCCTGTTCGTGGTCCCGAAGCCGGATGGCTCGGTCAGACCGATTCTGAATTTAAAATCCCTCAATCTATATTTGAAAAGATTCAAATTCAAGATGGAATCTCTCCGAGCAGTGATTTCCAGTCTGGAAGGGGGGGATTTTATGGTGTCAATCGACATAAAGGATGCTTACCTACATGTCCCCATGTATCCTCCACATCAGGCTTACCTGAGGTTTGCGGTTCAGGATTGTCATTACCAATTTCAGACGTTGCCGTTTGGTCTTTCCACGGCCCTGAGGATTTTCACCAAAGTAATGGCGGAAATGATGGTGCTCCTGCGTAAGCAGGGTGTCACAATTATCCCGTACTTGGACGATCTCCTGATAAAGGCGATATCAAAGGAGCAGTTACTAAAAAACGTTGCACTCTCCCTGACAGTTCTGCAGCAACATGGTTGGCTCCTGAATTTGCTAAAGTCACAGAGGATTCTGACAACACGGCTGTCGTTCTTGGGCATGATTCTGGACACGGAACTGCAGAGAATTTTTCTCCCGATGGAAAAAGCTCTGGAAATACAGAACATGGTCAAGGGGATTTTGAAACCGGCAAGGGTGTCGATTCATCTATGTACTCGGGTGCTGGGGAAGATGGTGGCGGCCTACGAGGCCATCCCGTTTGGCAGGTTCCATGCCAGGGTTTTTCAGTGGGACCTGTTGGACAAGTGGTCCGGGTCTCACCTACACATGCACCGGAATATTAGCCTGTCTCCCAAGGCCAGGATTTCTCTCCTGTGGTGGCTCCAAAGTTCTCACCTTCTAGAGGGACGCAGGTTCGGGATCCAAGATTGGGTCCTAGTAACCACGGATGCAAGTCTCCGAGGCTGGGGAGCACTCACACAGGGACAAAATTTCCAGGGGAAATGGTCAAGCCAGGAGCCTTGTCTGCACATAAACATTCTGGAACTAAGGGCCATCTACAACGGCCTTCCGCAAGCAGAACATCTTCGCGGCCTGCCCGTCCTGATTCAGTCGGACAACATAACAGCAGTGGCGCACATAAACCGCCAGGGCGGAACAAGGAGCAGAGCGGCAATGGCGGAGGCCACAAAAGTTCTTCGCTGGGCGGAAAAACAGGCAAGCGCTCTGTCGGCAGTCTTCATTCCAGGCGTGGACAACTGGGAAGCAGACTTCCTCAGCAGACATGATCTCCATCCAGGAGAGTGGGATCTTCATCAAGCGGTCTTTGCAGAAGTGACAAGTCGTT
The DNA here is from genome assembly GCF_028390025.1 of Pseudophryne corroboree. Classification (NCBI taxonomy): domain Eukaryota; kingdom Metazoa; phylum Chordata; class Amphibia; order Anura; family Myobatrachidae; genus Pseudophryne; species Pseudophryne corroboree. The sequence goes on from NC_086449.1 coordinate 579,039,676, forward strand.
GGGTAATTCCTCAAATAGACATGATGGCGTCTCGCCTCAACAAGAAACTTCAGACAATACTGTTCCAGGTCAAGGGACCCTCAAGCAGTAGCAGTGGACGCCCTCGTGACACCGTGGGTGTATCAGTCGATCTATGTGTTCCCTCCACTTCCACTCATCCCAAAGGTGATACGGATCATAAGAAGAACAAGGGTTCAGGTGATACTTGTTGTTCCAGATTGGCCACGAAGGGCCTGGTATCCGGATCTTCAGGAATTACTCATAGAAGATCCCTGGCCTCTTCCTCTAAGAGAGGATCTGTTACAGCAAGGGCCATGCGTGTTCCAAGACTCACCACGGTTGCGTTTGACGGCGTGGCGGTTGAACGCAAAATCCTAGCACGAAAGGGTATTCCCGGTGAGGTCATCCCCACTCTACTGAAAGCTAGGACGGAGGTAACGGCGAAGCATTACCACCGTATTTGGAGAAAATGTGTCTTGGTGTGAATCCAAGAAGACTCCTACGGAAGAATTTCAGCTGGGTCGGTTTCTCCATTTCTTACGAGCAGGTGTGGATGCGGGCCTGAAGTTAGGCTCCATTAAAGTGCAATTTCGGCCTTATCAATTTTCTTTCAAAGGGAATTGGCCTCGCTTCCAGAAGTTCAGACTTCTGTGAAAGGCGTGCTGCACATCCAACCTCCATTTGTGGCACCATGGGACCTTAACGTGGTGTTACTGTTCCTTATGTTACATTGGTTTGAACCTTTACAAACGGTTGAGTTGAAATTTCTCACTTGGAAAGTGGTCATGCTATTGGCCTTGGCGCCGCTAGGCGGGTGTTGGAATTGGCGGCTTTGTCTCACAAAAGCCCCTATTTGATTTTCCACGAGGATAGAGCGGAGTTGAGAACTCGTCAACAATTTTTACCAAAGGTGGTTTTGTCGTTTCACATGAACCAACCTATTGTGGTACCTGTGGCTACTGAAGCCTTGGCTGAGTCAAAGTCTCTCGATGTGGTCAGAGCTTTGAAAACTTATGTTGCCAGGATGGCTCGTGTTAGGAAAACAGAGGCTCTGTTTGTCCTGTACGCTTTCAACAAGATTGGGGGCTCCTGCTTCTAAGCAGACTATTGCACGCTGGATCTGTAGTGTGATTCGACATGCTCATTCTACGGCTGGATTGCTGTTACCGAAATCAGTGAAGGCCCATTCTACCAGGAAGGTGGGCTCATCTTGGGCAGCTGCCCAGGGAGTCTTGGCGCTGCAACTTGGCCGAGCAGCTACTTGGTCGGGTTCAAACACTTTTTTGCAAAATTCTACACGTTTGATACCCTGGCCGATGAGGACCTCATGTTTGCTCAATCGGTGCTGCAGAGTCATCCGCACTCTCCTGCCCGGTCTGGAGCTTTGGTAAAGACCCCATGGTCCTTTTGGAGTCCCCAGCATCCTCTAGGACAAAGGAGAAAATAAGATTTTAATACCTACCGGTAAATCCTTTTCTCTTAGTCCGTAGAGGATGCTGGGCACCCGTCCCAGTGCGGACTCTGTCTGCAGTACTTGTTCATAGTTATTGCTTTTGTTACACAAAGGTTGTGTTTTGGTTTCAATCAGCCTGTTGCTGATTTTTTGGTTCGTGCTGTTAACTGGTTTAGTTAAAATGCCATGTTGTACGGTGTGTTGTGGTGTGAGCTGGTATGTGTCTCACCATTGGTTATCAAAAATCCTTTTCCTCGAAATGTCAGTCTCCCTGGGCACAGTTCCTATAACTGAGGTCTGGAGGAGGGGCATAGAGGGAGGAGCCAGTTCACGCCCATTTAAAGTCCTAAAGCGCCCATGTCTCCTGCGGATCCCGTTTATACCCCATGGTCCTTTTGGAGTCCCCAGCATCCTCTACGGACTAAGAGAAAAGGATTTACTGGTAGGTATTAAAATCCTATTTTCTCATCTGGAATTTGTATCCTGGACATCTCACAATTTCTTATCAAAAGAGGATGCAGGGTGGTTTCTCACGATTACCATAACTCTCCATTTCACTAAAGGACTCTGCAGCACTTGCATTGTGCATCTGGAAACATGTTCTTTGCCTGTGAACTGGTGCTGGCAGTTACTCAGTGGTTGTTAAGGTGCATTCAGGTAAGATGGAAAGATATTAAATATTTATTTACTAATGGGTCCATTTATTCTTTCTTACACCAGGTCCACTAAGTATTTCCCATTGCCAGTGTTGTGTGACCGTATGTAACTAATAAACGCTCTTTATGCCATATGGGACTCCATTTGTAAAAAATGTATAATCCCACAGACCTAACAGAGCCAGGTTGTATGAAAACTCATCACTCTTCCCTCCCCAACAATCTCCGTACTCTTTTTGTTTCTGAGTTGGGCATTATGTAGCAATGTGAGACTATTGGCAGTTTTCCTGTTTATATAAAAATGTACAATTAGCAGTTCAAGTATCTTATTACAAATGTTCAGCATGCTGGCACTGTACTGTATGTGTTTCTAGAACTGAAGCTTTATACATCTTGGGTAATAGTTGCAGACTTGCCCAAAAAAAAAAACTTGACTAACTGGAATTAATCTGCTCTTGTAATATGAGTGAAGCGGAAAAGTGACTGCACATAAGGTCTGTCATACCAGATGTTATTAATCACTACAAGATGCCACTTCCATTTGGTAAAGTTGGTGGATGGGGATTTCAGCCTGTCCTGTACATGTTCTGTTACACAGGACAGCTGCATTTTGGCAGTGAGTAGTAGTACACCTTGCTACCAGTGGATGCCATTTGCCTAGCAGTGGAGTCCCTATATTCTATAACCTGAGGGGGCTAAGTGCGTCAGGTATATCATTAATATAGGCAGTTCACAGGATATACTCGGTTTGTATTTTTCTCTGTGAGTTTTAGTCACCATATACCTCTAGAATTCCCTGTTTGTGCTGCAATACACTGCACAGGGGGTTTTTGTCAGGTACTGTGCTGCTGATATTGTAGCGTGTTGCCTTGCATTGAGCTTGTGATTATGTCAGCTACAAAAAGGCAATGGTGCTGGGGCTGATCCCACATTGTGTGGTGATGACGCTGCAGACACATTTGAGGATAACGTAGCAGCTGAGGGTTCAGGTTCTGGGGGTTTCTTACCCCCCAGTGGGACTGTAGCAACGGGGGTGCAAAATGACCCACCTTGGGCTACCTTCTCCACGCTATTGAATACGCTGGTAACTAGACTAACGCCCCCTATGGGACCTCCTATGCCGGTACAACAGCTTATGGTCCCCGCGGTTAACCCGCTGTAGGCAGATCAACTGTCCAATCCGTTACAGCAATTGAACCAATCACTGACTGCTCAGAAGTCTAACCCTCACCCGCCTAAGGCCAAGGTGTCCTCTAAGCGGGCAATTACTTCCTCACAATCCACCAACGTCCCAGACACCTCGTTTGATGAGGATGGCGTTTATACTGACCCCACAGATTCTGATCCCGATGCTTCTGATTTGGAAGCTGTTTCAGAGGTGGATGTTCCTGACTTGTTGGAGGCTATCAGGCTCATTCCTCAAGTCGATGATGAACCGGAGCCTGATGCTGCCCCTAAGAAACTGGACAGGTTTAAACGTCAGAAAGTGGTTAAACAAGTTTTACCTCACTCTGACCATTTAGTTGACATACGTCAGGAGTCCAGGAAAGAAATTCACGTCTCACAAGAAGATGCTGGCTCGCTACTCCATCGCTGCGGAGCTAAGTAAAAATTGGGAAACACCCCCGCCAGTGGATTCACAGGTGGTGCGGCTGGTGGTATCCTCAGCTCTGCCTGTAACTACCGTCACGTCCCTGAGAGAACCGATGGATAAGCAGGTGGAGGGTTGTTTAAAGGCAATTTACACCCTAACCGTCCCCCTCATCGATTTTGCCTGACAGACGTCCCTTCGGATCAGGTAAAGGCAAACACTCTTCATTCGGTGGTACAGTCCCTCCTGGACACAGGAGTGGTAGTACAGGTGCCTCTGGTGCCACCGCTATTCCTAGTCCCGAAACCGAATGGGTCCTGGCCCATTCTCAACCTCAAGTCATTGAACAAATTTGTGAAGGTCTCCAAGTTTCGTATGGAAACTCTTCGCTCTGTTGTTCTGGTATTGGAACCTGGGGATTATATGGTCTCCCTGGACATACAGGATGCTTACCTGCATATTCCCATTGCAGTGTCGCATCAGCAATACCTGAGGTTTGCGGTTGGCAACCTCCATTACCAATTTCGGCCATTACCTTTTGGTTTGACCACGGCTCTGCGAGTCTTCACCAAGGTTATGGCAGTAATGACGGCTGTTCTCCGCCGTCAAGGGGTCAGGATCCTACCATACCTGGATGACTTGTTGATCCTGGCAAATTCCCCAGAAATTATCCTACGCCATCTGGATCTGACTATCCAGTTTCTGCAAGCCCACGGGTGGCTCATCAACTGGAAGAAATCTTCCCTGGTCCCTGCTCAGAGCATGGTGCACCTGGGGGCATTGTTGGACATTCTCTCTTACAACCAGCGGTTGTTCTTGTCTCAGGAGAAAGTCCTGAAGCTTCAGGACAGGATTTGATTCTTCCTATCTCATCCGCAAGTGTCGATACATTCGGCAATGCAAGTGCTAGGTCTCATGGTGTCGGCTTTTGACTTGGAGTACGCTCAATTCCATTCCCGCCCTCTGCAGAAATTGATTCTTGCCAAGTGGGACGGCCTGCCTCACCAGATCAGGTCTCAAATGATCTCCTTGCCTCCGGAGGTCCGTCGGTCCTGAAGCCACCAGCTCAGTGACAAACGATTGAGCAGGGGTTGTCCCTTCTGGATCTCCAACTGGGTCCTTCTGACGACGGATGCCAGTCTGAGGGGTTGGGGCGCGGTGTTGAAGCAACACTCCCTTCAGTGTCGGTGGACCAAGGAGGAGTCCCTCCTCCCGATAAACATTCTGGAATTGCGGGCGGTATTCAACTCATTGAACCTGGCCCAGCATTTAATACAGAACAGACTTGTTCAAGTACAATCGGACAACGCCACCACGGTGGCGTACATCAATCATTAAGGCGGCACTCGAAGCCGCATGGCAATGAGGGATGTATCACGGATTCTTCAGTGGGCGGAACGTCATCTGCCAGCTGTATTGGCAGTGTTCATTCCGGGGGTCCTAAACTGGGAAGCGGACTTTCTCAGTCGTCAGGATGTACACGCCGGAGAGTGGAGCCTCTGCCCAGAAGTGTTTCAACTCCTCGTGAACAAGTGGGGCCTTCCAGATGTGGACCTGATGGCGTCTCGACACAATCACAAGGTTCCAGTCTTCGGAGCAAGGACAAGGGATCCTCAAGCAACGTTCGTGGACACACTGGCAATTCCATGGAACTTTCAGCTGCCATACGTGTTCCCTCCGGTGTCACGCCTACCCAGAGTAATAAGGAAGTTCAAGCAAGAAGGAGGACTCCTACTTCTGATCGCTCCCGTGTGGCCCAGACGGCATTGGTTCTCAGACCTTCAGGGTCTCTCGATACAGCGTCCTCTTCTACTTCCATAGCTCCCAGATCTCCTCGTTCAGGACCCCTGTGTATATCAGGATCTAGCCCAGTTGGCTTTGACGGCGTGGCTCTTGAAGCTTCCATCTTAAGGGCCAAAGGATTTTCTGAGGCGGTCATTCAAACCATGTTGAAGGCCCGGAAACCGGCTTCTGCTCGGATTTACCATAGGGTCTGGAATTCTTACTTTGCTTGCTGCGCATCTAACAATCATGACTCTTACAAGTTTAGTATGGCCAAACTTTTGGCATTTCTACAACAGGGCCTGGGCTTAAGCCTTCGTCTGGCCGCCATCAAGGTTCATATTTCTGCCTTGTCGGTTTGGTTCCAGAGAAAAATTGTGACTTTACCTGATGTACATACGTTTACTCAGGGTGTGTTGCGGATTTAACCTCCCTATATCCCACTTGTGGCCCCTTGGGTCTTGTTGGAGGCGTTGCAATGATCTGTTTGAGCCTCTTGAGTCTGCAGTCCTTGGGGTAAATTTACTAAAGTGGGAGATTTTTAGAACTGGTGATGTTGCCCATAGCAACCAATCAGATTATATCTATTATCTGCTAGAAGCAGCTAGATAAATGGTAAGTAGAATCTGATTGGTTGCCATGGGCAACATCACCAGTTCTAAAAAATCTCCCACCTTAGTAAATTAACCCCCTTAAGTGGCTTTCTCTTAAGGTATTTGTTTCTGCTGGCTACTGCCTCTGCTAGAAGGGTGTCTGATTTGGGTACCTTGTCTTGTAGGTCACCATATCTGATTTTTCTCTTACGTCCTAGAGGATGCTGGGGTCCACATTAGTACCATGGGGTATAGACGGGTCCACCAGGAGCCATTGGCACTTTAAGAGTTTGAGAGTGTGGGCTGGCTCCTCCCTCTATGCCCCTCCTACCAGACTGAGTTTAGAAAATGTACACGGAGGAGCCGGTCACAGCTAGGGGAGCTCTACAGAGCTTTTCTAGAAAAGTTTATTTCTCTAACGTCCTAGAGGATGCTGGGACTCCGTAAGGACCATGGGGAATAGACGGGCTCCGCAGGAGACATGGGCACTTTAAGAAAGACTTTAGACTCTGGGTGTGCACTGGCTCCTCCCTCTATGCCCCTCCTCCAGACCTCAGTTTTAGACTGTGCCCAGAGGAAGATGGGTGCACTGCAGGGAGCTCTCCTGAGTTTCCTGCTAAGAAAGCATTTTGGCCCTCATTCCGAGTCGTTCGCTCTGTATTTTTCATCGCATCGCAGTGAAATTCCGCATAGTGCGCATGCGCAATATTCGCACTGCGACTGCGCCAAGTATCTTTGCTATGAAGATAGTATTTTTACTCACGGCTTTTTCCTCGCTCCGGCGATCGTAATGTGATTGACAGGAAATGGGTGTTACTGGGCGGAAACACGGCGTTTTATGGGCGTGTGGCTGAAAACGCTACCGTTTCCGGAAAAAACGCAGGAGTGGCCGGAGAAACGGGGGAGTGGTTGGGCGAACGCTGGGTGTGTTTGTGACGTCAAACCAGGAACGACAAGCACTGAACTGATCGCACTGGCAGAGTAAGTGTGGAGCTACTCTAAAACTGCTAAGTTTGTGATCGCAATATTGCGAATACATCGGTCGCAATTTTAAGATGCTAAGATACACTCCCAGTAGGCGTAGGCTTAGCGTGTGTAACTCTGCTAAATTCGCCTTGCGACCGATCAACTCGGAATGAGGGCCTTTGTTAGGTTTTTTTCTTATTTTCAGGGAGCTCTGCTGGCAACAGACTCCCTGCATCGAGGGACTGAGGAGAGAGGAGCAGACCTACTTAAATGATAGGCTCTGCTTCTCAGCTACTGGACACCATTAGCTCCAGAGGGAGTGGAACACATGTTCGTCCTGGGCGTTCATCCCAGAGCCGCGCCGCCGTTCTCCTCACAGAGCCGGAAGAAACGAAGAAAGAAGACTACTGAGGCGGCAGAAGCCCTCGGGTGCTTCACTGAGGTACGCACAGCACTGCAGCTGTGCGTCATTGCTCCCATACACCTCACACACACTCCGGTCACTGTAAGGGTGCAGGGCGCAGGTGGGGCGCCCTGGGCAGCAATAGAATACCTCTCCTATGGCAAATGACTATATACATGTACAGGTGGGCACTGTACATGTATATAAAAGAGCCCCCGCCATATTTTATTAAGTTTGAGCGGGACAGAAGCCCGCCGCCGAGGGGGCGGGGTCTCCTCAGCACTCACCAGCGCCATTTTCTCTCCACAGCACCGCTGAGAGGAAGCTCCCCGGACTCTCCCCTGCTTGACACACGGTGAAAGAGGGTTTTAAAGTAGAGGGGGGGGGGGGGGGCACATAATTGGCTATTATACATTACAGCAGCGCTACTGGGTAAACATTCTGTGTTTTTCTCCGGGGTCATATAGCGCTGGGGTGTGTGCTGGCATACTCTCTCTCTGTCTCTCCAAAGGGCCTAAAGGGGATCCTGTCTTCAGAAAAGAGTTTCCCTGTGTGTGTGGAGTGTGTCGGTACGCGTGTGTCGACATGTTTGACGATAAAGGCTCGCCTAAGGAGGAGGGGGAGTGCATGATTATCAGGTCGCCGTCGGCAACGCCGACACAGGACTGGATGGATATGTGGAATGTCTTGAATGCTAATGTAAATTTATTGCATAAGAGATTAGACAAGACTGAGGCTAGGGATCAGTCAGGTAGTCAGACAATGCCTGTCCCAGTGGCACCGGGACCTTCTGGGTCTCAGAAACGCACATTATCCCAGATCACTGACACAGATACCGACACGGATTCAGATTCCAGTGTCTACTATGAGGATGCAAAATTACAGCCAAAAGTGGCTAAAGGTATTCGTTACATGATCATTGCTATTAAAGAGGTTTTGCATATTACTGAGGAACCCCCTGTCCCTGACACGAGGGTACACATGTATAAAGAGAAAAAGCCTGAGATCACCTTTCCGTCCTCATTTGAGCTAAGCGAATTGTGCGAAAAGGCTTGGGAATCTCCAGACAGGAGACTACAAGTTCCCAAAAGGATTCTTATGACGTATCCCTTCCCACAAAAGGACAGGATACGATGGGAATCTTCGCCTAAAGTAGACAAGGCGTTGACTCGCTTATCCAAGAAGGTGGCACTGCCTTCCCAGGATACTGCTACCCTCAAGGATCCTGCGGATCGTAAGCAGGAAGTTACCATGAAGTACATTTACACACATTCTGGTACTATTGTTAGGCCGGCTATGGCATCGGCCTGGGTTTGTAGTGCTGTCGCAGCATGGACAGATTCCTTGTCTACGGAGATTGAGACCCTAGATAAGGATACCATTCTAATGACCCTAGAGCATATCAAGGATGCTGCGTTATATATAAGGGATGCTCAAAGAGACATTTGTTTACTAAGCTCCAGAATAAATACTATGTCTATTTCTGCTAGGCGACTCTTGTGGACCCGATAGTGGACGGGGGATGCCGACTCAAAGCGGCATATGCAGTCGTTGCCTTACAAGGGGGAGGAGTTGTTTGGAGAAGGCCTCTTGGACCTTGTCTCTACTGCTACGGCTGGTAAATCGAATTTTTTACCTTATGTTCCCCCACAACATACTAAGAAGGCACCTCATTACCAAATGCAGTCCTTTCGTTCAAATAAAAGCAAAAAGATACGGGGATCGTCCTTTCTTGCCAGAGGTAAAGGCAAGGGAAAAAAGCTGCACACAGCTAGTTCCCAGGAGCAGAAGCCCCCCCCCCCCCCCCCTACGTCTGCAAAATCCACCGCATGACGCTGGGGCTTCCCTGGGGGGCCAGATCAAGTGGGGGCACGTCTTCGATTTTTCAGCCACGTCTGGGTTCACTCACAGGTGGATCCCTGGGCAATAGAGATTGTTTCTCAGGGATTCAGGCTGGAATTCGAAGAGATGCCTCCTCGCCAGTTTTTCAAATCGGCTCTGCCAGCTTCTCCGTCAGAAAGGGAGTTAGTGTTAAAAATTGTACCTGCAACAGGTGATAGTCCAGGTTCCTCTTCTCCAGCAAGGAAAGGGGTATTACTCAACCCTGTTTGTGGTTCCGAAACCGGACGGTTCGGTCAGACCCATTTTGAATCTGAAATCCCTGAACCTGTACTTGAAAAAGTTCAAGTTCAAGATGGAATCGCTCAGAGCGGTCATCGCCAGCCTGGAGAGGGGGGATTGGATGGTTTCCCTGGACATAAAGGATGCTTACCTTCATGTTCCGATTTTTCTTCCTCACCAGGTGTTCCTGAGATTTGCGGTACAGGACGGTCATTACCAATTTCAGACGTTGCCGTTTGGGCTTTCCACGGCCCCGAGAATTTTCACCAAGGTAATGGCGGAAATGATGGTGCTCCTGCGCAAGCAGGGTGTCACAATTATCTCATACTTGGACGATCTCCTCATAAAGGCGAGATCTCGAGAGAAGTTACTGGACAGCGTGTCACTGTCAGTGAGGACGTTGCAACAGCACGGCTGGATTCTCAATATTCTGAAGTCCCAGCTGGTTCCTACAACGCGACTGACCTTTTTGGGCCTGATTCTGGACACAGAACAGAAAAAGGTTTTTCTTCCGATGGAAAAGGCTCAGGAGCTCATAGCTCTGGTCAGGAACCTATTAAAGCCAAAAAAAGGTTTCAGTGCTTCACTGCATCCGTGTCCTGGGGAAGATGGTGGCATCGTACGAGGCCATCCTCTTCGGCAGGTTCCATGCGTGGACTTTTCAATGGGACCTACTGGACAAATGGTCCTGGTCTCATTTACAAATGCATCAAAGGATCACCCTGTCTCCCAGAGCCAGGATATCTCTCCTGTGGTGGCTGCACAGTGCTCACCTCCTGGAAGGCCGCAGGTTCTTCGGCATTCAGGACTGGATCCTGGTGACCACGGACGCGAGCCTCTGAGGTTGGAGAGCAGTCACACGGAAGAAATTTCCAAGGACTTTGGTCAAGTCAAGAGACTTGTCTTCACATCAACATCCTGGAACTAAGGGCCATATACAACGCCCTACGTCAAGCGGAGATATTTCTTCGCAATCGACCAGTTCTGATCCAGTCAGACAACATCACCGCAGTAGCTCATGTAAACTGCCAAGGCGGCACAAGGAGCAGAGTGGCAATGGCGGAAGCCACCAGAATTCTTCGCTAGGCGGGGAATCATGTAAGCGCTCTGTCAGCAGTGTTCATTCCGGGAGTGGACAACTGGGAAGCAGACTTCCTCCGCAGACACGATCTGCATCCGGGAGAGTGGGGACTTCATCAGGAAGTCTTCGCGCACATTGCAAGTCGGTGGGGACTACCCCAAATAGACATGATGGCATCCCGTCTCAACAAAAAGCTACAAAGGTATTGCGCCAGGTCAAGAGACCCTCAGGCGGTAGCTGTGGACGCCCTAGTGACACCGTGGGTGTTCCAGTCGGTATATGTGTTTCCTCCTCTTCCTCTCATACCCAAGGTGTTGAGGATAATAAGAAGAGGAGTGAGAACAATTCTCATTGTTCCAGATTGGCCACGAAGGACCTGGTATCCGGATCTGCAAGAAATGGTCACAGAAGATCCGTGGCCTCTTCCTCTAAGGCAGGACCTGTTACAACAAGGTCCCTGTCTGTTCCAAGACTTACCGCGGCTGTGTTTGACGGCGTGGCGGTTGAACGCAGGATCCTAGCGGAAAAAGGCATTCCGGATGAGGTCATTCCTACGCTGATAAATGGCTAGGAAGGACGTGACAGCTAAACATTATCACCGTATATGGCGAAAATATGTTTCTTGGTGTGAGGCCAGGAATGCTCCTACGGAAGAATTCCATCTGGGCTGTTTCCTTCACTTCCTACAGACTGGAGTGAATTTGGGCCTAAAATTAGGCTCCATTAAGGTTCAGATTTCGGCCTTATCCATTTTCTTGCAAAAAGAATTGACTTCTCTCCCAGAAGTACAGACTTTTGTAAAGGGAGTACTGCATATTCAGCCTCCTTTTGTACCTCCGGTGGCGCCTTGGGACCTTAACGTGGTGTTAAGTTTCCTTAAGTCACATTGGTTTGAACCACTTAAAACAGTGGAGTTGAAATATCTCACTTGGAAGGTGGTCATGTTGTTAGCCTTGGCTTCGGCTAGGCGAGTTTCGGAATTGGCGGCTTTATCACATAAAAGCCCCTATCTGGTTTTCCATATGGATAGAGCGGAGTTGCGGACCCGTCCTCAATTCCTACCTAAGGTGGTCTCATCCTTTCATATGAACCAACCTATTGTCGTGCCTGTGGCTACACGTGACTTGAAGGATTCCGAGTCCCTTGATGTAGTCAGGGCTTTGAAAATTTACGTGGCCAGAACGGCTAGGATCAGAATAACAGAAGCACTGTTTGTCCTGTATGCAGCCAACAAGGTTGGCGGCCCTGCTTCAAAGCAGACTTTTGCTCGCTGGATCTGTGACACGATTCAGCAGGTGCATTCTACGGCAGGATTGCCGTTACCGAAATCGGTTAAGGCCCATTCCACTAGGAAGGTGGGCTCGTCTTGGGCGGCTACCCGAGGGGTCTCGGCACTACAGCTGTGCCAAGCTGCTACTTAGTCGGGGTCAAACACTTTTGCAAAGTTCTATAAGTTTGATACCCTGGCTGAGGAGGACCTCCTGTTTGCTCAATCTGTGCTGCAGAGTCATCCGCACTCTTCCGCCCGTTTGGGAGCTATGGTATAATCCCCATGGTCCTTACGGAGTCCCAGCATCCGCTAAAACGTTAGAGAAAATAAGATTTTACACTTACCGGTAAATCTATTTCTCGTAGACCGTAGAGGATGCTGGGCGCCCGTCCCAAGAGCGGACTTCTTCTGCAAGACTTGTATATAGTTATTGCTTACATAAGGGTTATATTATAGTTCATCAGTTTGGACCGAGACTATGTTGTTTGTTCATACTGTTAACTGGGTAAAGTTATCACAAGTTATACGGTGTGATTGGTGTGGCTGGTATGAATCTTGCCCTTGGATTAACAAATATCCTTTCCTCGTACTGTCCATCTCCTCTGGGCACAGTTTCTCTAACTGAGGTCTGGAGGAGGTGCATAGAGGGAGGAGCCAGTGCACACCCAGAGTCTAAAGTCTTTCTTAAAGTGCCCATGTCTCCTGCGGAGCCCGTCTATTCCCCATGGTCCTTACGGAGTCCCAGCATCCTCTACGGACTACGAGAAATAGATTTACCGGTAAGTGTAAAATCTTATTTTTTAGAGTTTATTATTTTACAGGGAGGTTGCTGGCAACAGCCTCCCTGCAGCGAGGGTCTAAGGGGATGGGGGGGGGGAGCAGTGTCCGCCCTGCGGGGTCCGAGCCACTGTCTCCGCTGACTGGACACTGAGCTCCAGAGGGTAAGATCATTCTCCGCCACAGGGGACCGCTCGCCCCAGCAGCATGCCGCCTACCCCTTTACCCCTTACAGAGCTGAAGAAGCGGTGAGTGAGACACCGAACCCCCCCCCCCCCCAAGCAAGGGGGGCTGGTGTGAAAAAAATGGCGGCAGCGGGGAAGGAGAGCAGTATTAACTGCGCTCCTGGGAAAGTTCAGCGGTACATGGTGCTCCGCTGTGAGGGGCGCCCTGGGCCAGCGCTTACCCCCTACACTGGTCCAGAAGCCTGTTGGGGTTCTTGCATCTCAGCCAGCACAATTTCCTCAGGCCAGTATAATACATGAAGAGCGGGAAGACTGCGCCATTAAGGGGGCGGAGCTTCTCCTCAGAGCGGACCCAGCAGCGTTTCAGCGTATTTTCCTGCCTGCACAGTGCTGAGAACAGGTCTCTCCGCAGCAACTCCAGCTATCTGTACACGGTACCAGGGGGTTGTAGAAGGGTAGGGGGGGGGGGGGGGGGGAGGCTGTAATACGACTGTGTATCCTAATAAGGTGCACAGTCAGTGCTGAAAAGGGGTCTCCCTTTGCTAAAAGCACTGTGTGTGGGTTGGCTCCAATCTGTGTCTCTCTTGCCATTCTTGGGGGGAGAGGGGGGGGGGGGGGGATTCTGTCTGGCCTCACGTGTACGTGTGTGGTGTTTGGTGGTCTCCTTTAGCTATGTCCAGGGACACTGTGTCATATGCTGCAGAGGATTTATCCTCCCAGGATGATCCCATTCCATGTAATCAGGATAGCACTGGTTTAGTACAGATATCAGAAAGGGAACCTGAGTGGTTTTCCTCTATCAACTTTTGGATTTCTGACAGGGTTGCAAATAATGAACCTGCAACCCAGGTATTACAGAGCTTTATGGCAGTATGGCTTGTTTCTAGTACCTCAGGACACCCTGCTATATACCCCCACAAACGTGCGCTTGTGCATGTCACACAAGACGACACGGATACCGATTCTGACACCACAGACGTGATGGGGATGTGTTGCGGGGTGTCACAATCCTGACTGTAATTCTCATATTTGGTGACTTACCCCTGCTTTCTGTCCTGGATCCTGTGTCTTTTCACTCACGGAGTTAAACAGCTTGTCAGCACTGAGTTTCCTGAGTTCTCTGCCTGAGAGGTAATCAGCTCCACCTGTGGTGATCTCCTGTGTGAGGCTGAATTCAGTAATCTAAAAGCAAGCATCCTGTGTTTTGCAGAAGTCCAGGCTTCAGTGTTCTCTTGGCCTGCTAGGCCTCATTCTACATCACAGCCTTGGCTAGAGTAGTCACATGACAGTGACATCACCTAATCCTGCCCACCAATCATCAAGGACCAGGAAGTATAAATCAGGAGGCTGAGTTGGAATCTGGGCCATTTCCTCGTGTCACATACAGCCTTGTGAGAGTCTTTATGCTGAGCTCCCTTAAGGTAACCATTGTACCTAAGTTCCTGTGGAAACTCTGTTCCCTTGTTCCTGTATGGTTACTTGTGTGTTGCCATTTGATTTCACCATTTCCCTGAGTCTCAATGTAAAGGCACAGCTGCAATGTTTCGTCTTAAAGGCACAGTACTGAATTCCATGTTCTCCACTGAAAACCACAGCTGTCGTGTTTCAGTTTTACTACTGTTGTAGTTGGGATCTCCAGAGCTCAGTACTTCCGTGCTTCCAACACCTCAGTACCTCCGTGCTTCCAGCACCTCCGTGCCTCCGTGCTTCCAGCACCTCCGTGACTCAGCATCTCCGTGCCTCAGCACCTCCGTGCCTCAGTACCTCCGTGCTTCCAGCACCTCCGTGCCTCCGTGCTTCCAGCATCTCCGTGACTCAGCATCTCCGTGCCTCAGCACCTCCGTGCCTCCGTGCCTCAGCACCTCCGTGCCTCAGTACCTCCGTGCTTCCAGCACCTCCGTGCCTCCGTGCCTCAGCACCCCAGTGTCTCTACGCACCCCAGTGTCTCTACGCACCTCAGTGCCTCTACGCACCTCAGTGCCTCTACGCACCTCAGTGCCTCTACGCACCTCAGTGCCTCTACGCACCTCAGTGCCTCTACGCACCTCAGTGTCTCCAAGTACCTCAGTGTCTCCAAGCACCTCAGTGTCTCCAAGCACCTCAGTGTCTCCAAGCACCTCAGTGTCTCCAAGCACCTCAGTGTCCCCAAGCACCCCGTGCCCTTTAGCACAGTTGTACCTGTTATTCTTCACTGATTCATCAGCGCCTTTCCAGTTCTGTCTTTCAGGAGACCTTCAGCGCCCACACGTGCTTCCTGTCTGCCGACCTCATCCTGCATGAGGAGAACTTGGATTCGGCCATCTCTGCCGCGGTTCCTCTTCCCAGTCACCGGAAGAGACCCCGAGTCCACAACACTTCCAAAACCAGGTCAGTGGTGGTATTCGTGTAGTCCTCCAGTCGCCCGCGCAGACTTCGCTAGCACCGGGTTCACAAAAACCTTAGTCATGACAGTAGGAAATGGCCACATGGACCCGGCCGAAAGTGTTAGTCTGACGCATGACCTCCTAAGCAATATTGCAGGACGCTTGGAAGGTCTGGAGTCGACTCAGCATCGATTGGCACAGTGTCTGCAGCGGAATTCGTCCTCCAGAGATTCTATGACCTTCTGCTCTAAGACTCCTGACCAACTGCAGATTTTCTACCAGATGTTACTACAGTTACAAGAACTTTTGCCTAGTATTCTCTCTGTGATGCCTGATCTCCTCAGGAATACTACCAACGTTGTTGATCCTGTTTTGTCCCATCCAGTTAATAGAGTCTCTTCCTCTGCGCAAGGGAAAGTTTTTCATCAGAGCTATCCACGGCCCAAGCTCTCTGAAGCTGAACGTCAGCGGCGTAAGGAGCTACATCTCTGTCTTTACTGTGGAAATTCTGGTCATTTTGTTAAAGACTGCATTCTTCGCAAGCCAGGGAATGGTGACAAATCGCAGTATCACAGTGCTCATGTCTACAAGTCATCCACAGTAGCCGATCCTGCTACTGCTGACGGGGGTATCAAGATGGCTACTCGGAAAGAGACTCAAATTTATGACTGGGGTCCGGTGATTAAAAGACCTTATCCCAAGTTGGGTGTCCAGAGAAGAATATTCAAGCCATTTAGAGTCACAGAGGAGTCAGAGTGTCCAGCCCCAGGGGGGGCGTCCGTGTCTTCAGCCCCAGGAGGGGCGTCTTCAGAGTGTCCAGCCCCAGGAGGGGCGTCTTCAGAGTGTCCAGCCCCAGGAGGGGCGTCTTCAGAGTGTCCAGCCCCAGGAGGGGCGTCTTCAGAGTGTCCAGCCCCAGGAGGGGCGTCTTCAGAGTGTCCAGCCCCAGGAGGGGCGTCTTCAGAGTGTCCAGCCCCAGGAGGGGCGTCTTCAGAGTGTCCAGCCCCAGGAGGGGCGTCTTCAGAGTGTCCAGCCCCAGGAGGGGCGTCTTCAAAGTGTCCAGCCCCAGGAGGGGCGTCTTCAGAGTGTCCAGCTCCAGGAGGGGCGTCTTCAGAGTGTCTAGCCCCAGGAGGGGCGTCTTCAAAGTGTCCAGCCCCAGGAGGGGCGTCTTCAAAGTGTCTAGCCCCAGGAGGGGCGTCTTCAGAGTGTCCAGCCCCAGGGGGGGCGTCCGTGTCTTCAGCCCCAGGGGGGGCGTCTTCAGAGTGTCCAGCCCCAAGAAGGGGTTCTTCAGAGTGTCCAGCCCCAAGAAGGGGTTCTTCAGAGTGTCCAGCCCCAGTGAGGGGTTCAGAGCGTCCAGCCCCAGGAGGGGGTTCTTCAGAGGGCACAGCCCCAGGAGGGGGTTCTTCAGAGGGTCCAGCCCCAGGAGGGGGTTCCGAGGGTACAGCCCCAGGAAGGGGATCCGAGGGTCCAGAGCCAGAGGGTCTACAGAGTGCTGCCCAGCCAGAGGGTCTACAGAGTGCTGCCCAGCCAGAGGGTCTACAGAGCGCTGCCCAGCCAGAGTGCCTTCAGAGCGCTGCCCAGCCAGAGTGCCTTCAGAGCGCTGCCCAGCCAGAGTGCCTTCAGAGCGCTGCCCAGCCAGAGAGCCTTCAGAGCGCTGCCCAGCCAGAGAGCCTTCAGAGCGCTGCCCAGCCAGAGAGCCTTCAGAGCGCTGCCCAGCCAGAGAGCCTTCAGAGCGCAGACCAGCCCCGTGAAGAGAGGGCTCTTGCCTCAGCCCAGCCCCTTGAAGTGGGGGCTCTTGCCTCAGCCCAGCCCCTTGAAGTGGGGGCTCTTGCCTCAGCCCAGCCCCGTGAAGTGGGGGCTCCTGCCTTGGTTCAGCCCCGTGAAGAAAGGACTCAGTCCGTCCCGGTTCCAGCCGGTCCAGCAATACTCCAGGCCCAGCCTGGTCAGTCCGTCCCGGTTCCAGCCGGTCCAGTAATACTCCAGGCCCAGCTTGGCCAGTCCGTTCCGGTTCCAGCCGGTCCAGCAATACTCCAGGCTCCGCCTGGTCAGTTCGTTCCGGTTCCAGCCGGTCCAGTGTTACTCCAGGACCAGCCTGGTCAGTCTCCTTTGGTTCCAGCCAATTCAAGCATCCCCGGATCCAATCCAGTCCTACTCGTCCAGTCAAAGATTTCTCCAGTTTCAGCCTCTAAGCTTTCGTCTGATGGTTTACCACCAATTTACTTCGATGGAGATTTACTGCAATATGCCGCTTTGGTTGAACAATTTCTGTCTCGGATGGAGTCTGATCCTTCAGGTGCAGTAACTCCTTCCAACGTTACTCGATATCTGTTCCTGGCATTCAGAGGAAGAGCTTTGGAGTGGGCCAACATGCTTTTTGAGAGTAATGATCCTGTGTTCCATGACTTACAGAATTTTAGTAATGCTGTGGTTAAAGAATTTGGTCCTAAACCTATGGAATCTGACTCGGTAAAGAAATCAGGCTCTAAAGGGAATGCAGAAGGAAGTTTGTGCTGTCCTCCCAGGGATAATCTAAGAATCTCCTTCAGTAAGAATCCGACCATTAAAATTGCTCATGTTGGAGTCTCTCCTAGCCCAGAGAATTTAAATCTCCAGTGCACCTCATTTTCATCTGCAAACTGTGTATCTATGGGAGATTCATATCTTCCATTAGACTTGGACTCAGACTCTGAATTTGATCCAGTCCATGATGCTACTCCTTTCTTGGGAGCCCCCATGTTTTCTAAGGAAGGTTTTTCTTTACAGGAGATCCCGCGGTCCTTGGTCAAAACCAAACGTTCCCATAAGAAGAAGAGGCATCAACAAAGGTCCTAAATTCTTCTGTATGAATTTCTCAAGTTCCCCTAAGATTGGATGGGTGTCCGGAGTCCACCCTCGAAGAGGGGGATACTGTCACAATCCTGACTGTAATTCTCATATTTGGTGACTTACCCCTGCTTTCTGTCCTGGATCCTGTGTCTTTTCACTCACGGAGTTAAACAGCTTGTCAGCACTGAGTTTCCTGAGTTCTCTGCCTGAGAGGTAATCAGCTCCACCTGTGGTGATCTCCTGTGTGAGGCTGAATTCAGTAATCTAAAAGCAAGCATCCTGTGTTTTGCAGAAGTCCAGGCTTCAGTGTTCTCTTGGCCTGCTAGGCCTCATTCTACATCACAGCCTTGGCTAGAGTAGTCACATGACAGTGACATCACCTAATCCTGCCCACCAATCATCAAGGACCAGGAAGTATAAATCAGGAGGCTGAGTTGGAATCTGGGCCATTTCCTCGTGTCACATACAGCCTTGTGAGAGTCTTTATGCTGAGCTCCCTTAAGGTAACCATTGTACCTAAGTTCCTGTGGAAACTCTGTTCCCTTGTTCCTGTATGGTTACTTGTGTGTTGCCATTTGATTTCACCATTTCCCTGAGTCTCAATGTAAAGGCACAGCTGCAATGTTTCGTCTTAAAGGCACAGTACTGAATTCCATGTTCTCCACTGAAAACCACAGCTGTCGTGTTTCAGTTTTACTACTGTTGTAGTTGGGATCTCCAGAGCTCAGTACTTCCGTGCTTCCAACACCTCAGTACCTCCGTGCTTCCAGCACCTCCGTGCCTCCGTGCTTCCAGCACCTCCGTGACTCAGCATCTCCGTGCCTCAGCACCTCCGTGCCTCAGTACCTCCGTGCTTCCAGCACCTCCGTGCCTCCGTGCTTCCAGCATCTCCGTGACTCAGCATCTCCGTGCCTCAGCACCTCCGTGCCTCCGTGCCTCAGCACCTCCGTGCCTCAGTACCTCCGTGCTTCCAGCACCTCCGTGCCTCCGTGCCTCAGCACCCCAGTGTCTCTACGCACCCCAGTGTCTCTACGCACCTCAGTGCCTCTACGCACCTCAGTGCCTCTACGCACCTCAGTGCCTCTACGCACCTCAGTGCCTCTACGTACCTCAGTGTCTCCAAGTACCTCAGTGTCTCCAAGCACCTCAGTGTCTCCAAGCACCTCAGTGTCTCCAAGCACCTCAGTGTCTCCAAGCACCTCAGTGTCCCCAAGCACCCCGTGCCCTTTAGCACAGTTGTACCTGTTATTCTTCACTGATTCATCAGCGCCTTTCCAGTTCTGTCTTTCAGGAGACCTTCAGCGCCCACACGTGCTTCCTGTCTGCCGACCTCATCCTGCATGAGGAGAACTTGGATTCGGCCATCTCTGCCGCGGTTCCTCTTCCCAGTCACCGGAAGAGACCCCGAGTCCACAACACTTCCAAAACCAGGTCAGTGGTGGTATTCGTGTAGTCCTCCAGTCGCCCGCGCAGACTTCGCTAGCACCGGGTTCACAAAAACCTTAGTCATGACACGGGGGTCCGCATCTTTTGCAAAGGGGGTGCAATTGTTGATAGAGGCTATCAGGGATGGGTTGAATGTTAATGATACCACACCTGAGCAGGTTGAGGGAGGCTTTTTTTTTTCACTGAAAATAAAAAAAGCCTTAATAACCTTCCCTGCGTCAAAGAAATTGAATGCTATATTTGAAAAAGCATGGAAAAACCCTGATAAAAAATTCCAGGTCCCTGAAAGGGTCCAGGTGGCGTTTCCTTTCCCTGAGGAGGATAGGAAATAATGGGAAAACCCGCCGATTTGTTGACGCATCTGTGTCCAGACTCTCAAAGAAGTTGGTTTTGCTTGTTCCAGGATCTACCACCTTAAAGGAGCCGGCTGATAGAAAAATTGATAACACGCTTAAATCAATGTACACTGCTTCAGGGGCCATATTACGTCCAATTATTGCTACTGCGTGGATTGCAAAGGCAATAGTAAAGTGGTTGGCTGCCTTAATAGAGGATTTTGATACGATTGATAGGGATGACGTTGCATTATATTTACGCAACATACATGATTCAGCAGGTTTTATGGTAGAATCCATGAAAGACCTGGGTTCCATGGCTGCGGGAATATCTCCCATGTCTGTTTTCAGCTCGTCGGGGACTGTGGCCGACGCGGAATCCAGAAGAAGTGTGGAGTCCCTACCCTATACAGGTCAGGCTCTCTTTGGGGAAGCTGTAGATGTGTGGATATCCACGGCTACAGCGGGTAAGTCTCTGTTTCTTCCCTCAGCAGCACCTGCTCTGAAGAAATCCGTCTCCATCTGCAATACAGTCCTTTCGACCTAACAAGCCTAGAAAGGCTAGAACGTCCAATAACTTCTTTAGGGGAGGTCGAGTTAAATCCAAGAAACCTGCCGCTGCAGGTTCCCAGGAACAAAAGCCTGCTTCAGGTACGCCAAAGTCCTCCACATGACGGTGGACCGCGCGGCCTGGAGGTGGGGCCGGTGGGAACGAGACTCGGACACTTCAGCCACGTCTGGGTATCTTTCTGCCTGGATCCCTGGGTGATAGATATTGTATCCCAGGGATACAGGCTGGAATTTCAGAGAATTCGTCTGTCGCCGAGGGCCAGGATTTCGCTCCTCTGGTGGTTACAACTACCTCACCTTCTGGAGGGCCGCAGGTTCGGGATTCAGGATTGGGTCCTTCTAACCACGGATGCGAGCCTTCGGGGCTGGGGAGCAGTCACTCAAGGAGTAACCTTCCAAGGTCGGTGGTCAAGCCTGGAAGCCAGCCTGCCCATCAACATCCTGGAACTAAACCGTCTACAACGGTCTTCTTCAGGCCGCCCCTCTTCTAAGGAATCTGGCCATTCAAGTGCAGTCGGACAACGTAACAGTGGCTTACATAAACCGACAGGGCGGAACGAAGAGCAGAGCGGCAATGTCAGAGGTGACGAGAATACTCCTCTGGACAGAAAAACACGTGTTGGCGCTTTCAGCCATCTTCATTCCGGGAGTCGACAACTGGGAAGCAGACTTCCTCAGCAGACACGATCTCCATCCAGGGGTGTGGGGTCTCCATCCAGAGGTGTTCGAGGAGATAACGGACCTTTGGGGATTACCCCAAATAGACATGATGGCCTCTCATCTCAACAAGAAGCTTCGGCGTTATTGTTCCAGGTTGAGGGACCCCCAGGCAGTGGCAGTGGACGCCCTGGTGTCTCTGTGGGTGTTCCAGTCAGTGTACGTGTTTCACACTCATCCCAAGATTCCTAAAGCTCATAAGGAGAACAAGGGTTCAAGCGATCCTCATTGCCCCAGACTAGTCATGAAGGGCTTGGTACGCAGACCTTCCGAATCTACTGCAAGAAGAGCCAAAGCTTCTTCCTCTTCGGGAGGACCTGCTGCAGCAGGGGCCGTTCGCTTATCAAGCCTTACTGAGGCTACGTTTGACGGCATGGAGTTGAGCGCCTGATTCTTGCTCGGAAGGGCATTCCGAAAAAGGTCCTTCCTATCCTCATACAGGCTAGGAAAGGGGTAACGTCTTAACATTACCATCGTATTTGGAAGAAATATGTCTCTTGGTGTGAATCCAAGAAGTTTCCTACGGTGGAGTTTCAACTCGGACGGTTTCTCCTCTTCCTGCAAGCAGGTGTGGATATGGGCCTGAGGTTAGGATCTGTGAAGGTCCAGATTTCGTCCCTATCCATTTTCTTTCAGAAACAATTGGCTGCCCTCTCTGAGGTTCAGACCTTTTTGAAGGGAGTTCTGCACATCCAACCTCCCTTTGTACCGCCTACGTGGTGTTGCAGTTCATCCAGTCGGATAGGTTTGAGCCTCTACAGGAGGTTGAGGTCAAATTTCATGGAAGGCGGTCACGTTGTTGGCCTTGGCTTCTGCTAGACGCGTGTCCGAAATGGGGGCTTTATCCTGTAAAAGCCCTTACATGATCTTCCACGAAGATAGAGCTGAGCTCCGGACACGCCGACACAGCCTTCGGAAGAAACTGCTGACATTTCATATCAACCAACCTATTGTGGTGCCAGTAGCTACTGACTCCTCAATCACATCAAAGTCCTTGGATGTTGTAAGGGCTCCGAAGATATATGTGAAGAGAACTTCTCGTCACAAAGTCTGACTCTCTGTTTGTCCTATATGATCCCAAGAAAATTGGGTGTCCTGCTTCTAAGCAGACGATCTCTCGCTGGATTAGATTCACTATCCAGCACGCTTATTCTACGGCAGGATTGCCATGTCCAAAATCTGTTAAGGCCCACTCTACTCGTAAGGTGGGGTCTTCCTGGGCGGCTGCCCGGGGTGTCTCGGCATTGCAACTTTGCTGAGCTGCGACTTGGTCTGGGTCGAACACGTTTGCAAAGTTTTACAAGTTTGATACTTTGACTGAACTTCAGATAATCAGAGGCAAATCAATTCTGCAGGAGCCTCCGCGCTCTCCCTCCAGTTCTGGGAGCTTTCGTACATCCCCATGGTACTTATGTGGACCCCAGCATCCTCTAGGACGTAAGAGAAAATAGGATTTTGGTTACCTACCGGTAAATCCTTTTCTCGTAGTCTGTAGAGGATGCTCGGGAACCCAGCGCTTCGTTTTCCTGCAAATGTTGTTTGGTTCAGTACAACTTTGTTTTAGTTGAGTACTGCATTGTTACTTGGTAAGTAATGTTTCAGCAGTTGCTGAGAGTTTCAAGCAAGTTAGCTTGATGTGCCATGTATGTGTGAGCTGGTATGAATCTCACCACTATCTGTTAAATCCTTCTCTCGAAGATGTCCGTCTCCTCGGGCACAGTTTCTAGACTGAGTCTGCTAGGAGGGGCATAGGGGGAGGAGCCAGCCCACACTCTCAAACTCTTAAAGTGCCAATGGCTCCTGGTGGACCCATCTATACCCCCATGGTAATAATGGGGACCCCAGCATCCTCTACGGACTACGAGAAAAGGATTTACCGGTAGGTAACAAAAATCCTATTTTCACCGTGACCGGGCGGTTCTTAGAACACGTCACGTGTATCTACCTAAGGTGGTGTCTTTCCACCTTAATCAGGAGATTGTGGTTCCGGCCTTGGCCTCTCCTGAATTGTCTTCCAAAGAGCAGTCTTTTGATGTGGTACAGGCTCTCCGTATCTATGTGAAGAGAACTGCCTCCATCAGGAAGTTGGATTCTCTTTGTTCTGTTTGGTTTTCACAAATGTGGCTGGCCTGCTGACAAGCAGACCCTGGCCAGATGGATTAGAATGGTGATTGCACATGCTTATGTACAGGCTGGCCTTCCAGCTCCTTCTACCATAAAGGGCCATTCTACTCTGCCGGTTGGACTTTCTTGGGCGGGCCGCCGTGGTGCGACCCTTGAACAGTTGTGCAAGGCGGCTACGTGGTCCTCCGTGAACACGTTCTTAAGGTTCTATGCCTTCGATACATCCGCCTCCCAGAATGCTTCCTTTCAACGCCGGGTTCTTGTGCCCGCTACAGTGCGTCCCCTCTTATAAGGAACTGCTTTAGGACATCCCCAATGTCATTCCCTGTGGAGCCCAGTGTACCCCGCAGCAGAAAACAAAATTTATGGTAAGAACTTACCGTTGGTAAATCTTTCTGCGAGGTACACTGGGCTCCACAGGGCGCCCACCCTGACGCACTTTGCTTCTTTGGGTTGGTATGGCATTAGCCGCTGACACCTTCTCCTGTCGTGAGAATGTGGTGTATGTGGCTACTAACAGTTGTCGTCTCTCTTGCCTGCTACTGCATTGGACTGGTTAACAAAAACTGAGCTCCTGTGCACGGAGGCGGGGTTATAGAGGAGGCGGCGCTATGCATCTTGGGAAGAAGGTCAAAGCTTTGAGCCTGTTGCCTCAGATCAAGATCCTACTCTACACCCCAGTGTCATTCCCTGTGGAGCCCAGTGTACCTCACAGAAAGATTTTAACAACGGTAAGGTCTTGCCATACATAAACATTATGTACTATTAGGCACTGCAGAACCCTTGTGGCGCCATATAAAGAAAGCTTAATAAAAAAAGCTGGACCAGTGACCAGAAATAAATAATTGTACTGTTAAGGTGGATATTCAGACCTGCCGGTGGAATTGTAACTGAAATCAAAGTACATTATCGACTAAATACAAATTTACATTAATAAAAAAAAAAAAAATTATCCTGAAATAAATTGAATGTTCACTTTCATAGTACTGTAACTATTGAGATCCTGGTTTTAGAGTTGAATGTACAGTAAATGTGATTTGCAGCTTTTTTTTTTGTGGCCATAACTTGCACAATTTTGTGCACGTGTGTCATTATTCTGTACATCTTTTTTTCAGCTGTTAATGTGTTTTACACCTGTATGACTTAGGGGCTGGGACAAGTTGGGGCTGAAATGTAGACGTTTGGGATGCTGACTGTCGGAGTACCGACTGTGGCATCCCAATGGTTAGACTCCTGAGAGGGGTCAGGTAAGTATGCTAACCCTCCCTTACCACATCCTAACTCCAACCATGCTGGGTGGTGCCTGTCCCTAACCCCCCCCTTCTGCAGCCTAACCCCTCCCCATGGGTGCCTAAACCTACCCCCCTCCCCACAGCCTAACCCAAACACCAATGTAGGGATTCCACTGTCGTTATTTCAACTGCCGGGATTCCAACCAGCTCCTGCTAGGCCAGGGGCATGCCGATGTGCTCAAAGTACAGTAAGGACATGGTGTAAGATTGTAGATAAAAATCACCACCAAACAGACAATCATATTTTCTTGGAGTGGCCTGACTTACAGGTGGTAAAACAGTGGTGTGAGCTGGGCTGATGACAGGCCCAACCTGTGTCCGATTGGATGAAAATGTTTCAGGCGCACCCATTTATGTTCATGCAATAAAATTACTGCAACACTTTTTGAAAAGTCAAAACACAAGGCTCAGATCAGATCAAATTTTGAGGTCTGTGAAAGTTAAGCGTTAAAATTTTTTTTATAATTGCTTCCGCTTTGATTATTATATCAGTTCATTTGTTCCATTGAATGAAATGTGCATGCATTGAGTATTGCAGTTTTTAGGGTTGTGTTTTTTTTTTTTTAGTACTCACAGTGAAATCGCGGCTGCCACGCCTCCATTTGTGCAGTATGTACTGCATCCATATCTGACCCTTTCCAGGTATGTGAGAGCAAGGGTGTAGCTACCACAGGTGCCCAGAGCTGAGAGGGGCCTGCCTTCCCTGTCAAAGTTACATGTGTTATATACATTTCTCGCCATTGGGTGGTACTTAGGGGTCCATTCAAACTTTTTCCTTGGGGCCTGCAATATATCTAGGTATGCCCCTGGACCTGCTCATTGTAGTGTGGTAAAATGAACTGGAGGGTAATATGATGTTATATAATATGAACCTGGGGACTGTAATGAGGCACAACATTAACGGGGAGCACTATATATCAAAATGTGAATTGGTGGTACTGTGCGGCATAATGTGTACTGGCAGCTCTGAAATGTGACATAGGGTTAACTTAAGCATTACTGCGATTCATAAAATAAACTAGGGCACTACTATGGGGCATAACATTAAATAAGGCTCTGTGGTTCAGAAAATGAGCTAGGGCACTATTATAGGGCATAAAATTAACTGCTGCAGAGAAGTGTCTCTCTAGAACAGGCATGTCCAAACTGTGGCCCTCCAGCTGTTGTGAAACTACATATCCCAGCATGCCCTGACACAGTTTTGCTGTCAGAGAATGCTAAAGCTGTGTCAGGGCATGCTGGGGTGTGTAGTTTCTCAACAGCTGGAGGGCCGCAGTTTGGACATGCCTGCTCTAGAAGCATTGGGATGGGGGCCCCTTTAAAACATTGCTATGGGGCCAACAAAGTTATGGCTACGCCCCTGCGTGAGAGGGAGAGGAAAAACGAATGTACATTTTTGGGATTTAAAACTCATGGATCCATATACTCCTTGCTAGGCCATCATATGCATAACACATGCTGAGTGTGTTATCTATTCAGTTTACATACATAACATTTTATCACTTAAATATTACATTAGCTAATCTTAAGTTCTTTAATATACTTTATTCTATTGGGGCCAAATAATTGCAGTATTTTACATCCCTCTTTTTTTATTTTTTTATTTAAGTAAATACCATAGTAACTGCAGTTAATATTCTTTTAAAATACATTATGCTAATTGCATTGCAACAGTATATTGTCCTCTAGTGATTGTCTGTCTTATTCACTCAATAACCTCCAAATGTTTAAATTTCTTTAGTATACTTTCAAATTTCACTGTGGTTGAAATTATTTTAATATACTTTGTTCTAATTAGGACAATTTTACACCTTTAATTTTTTTTGTTCCTACAGTATTATTAATCTCAAAAACATTAATTTCCAGTCAATTTTGACCATCTCACAGCTCACAATGTTGTTTTCATCGGGTAAGGCCAAAGGCTGCAGCGAGCTGACCGGTTACTTACCGACAGAGCAGCAGCACAAACACTTTAGCCTCACAAATGGAGCAATACTGGTGTACAAGAAAAAGAAAGTAGACTTCTTTGTGGGTGCACTCTTATGAAGAAATAATTTAAAAACGTTAGATTGCAAAATTAAGACTTAATTTAGATAGTTAAAAAAATTATAATAAATCTCCTAAATTATTTTAACTATCTAAATTAAAAGTTAAGTCTTAATTTTGCAATCTAACATAGATTTCATTATTTCTTCATAAGAGTGTGCCCACAAAGAAGTCTACTTTCTTTTTCTTGTACACAAGGGGGGTAATTCCAAGTTGATCGCAGCAGGATTTTTTTAGCAATTGGGCAAAACCATGTGCACTGCAGGGGAGGCAGATATAACATTTGCAGAGAGAGTTAGATTTGGGTGGGTTATTTTGTTTCTGTGCAGGGTAAATACTGGCTGCTTTATTTTTACACTGCAAATTAGATTGCAGATTGAACACACCCCACCCAAATCTAACTCTCTCTGCACATGTTATATCTGCCTCCCCTGCAGTGCACATGGTTTTGCCCAATTGCTAACAAAAATCCTGCTGCGATCAACTTGGAATTACCCCCAAGGTTCATAGTAAGCAATTACTGACTTCTGGGTGCACTACTACCAGTTTAATCTACAGTGGCACTTTGGCCCAGTCATCTGTTATACACTGGTTATTACAATAATATACAAATAATTTTTTTTACGATTAGATACCAGTGCGGAATCAAACCATATTTGTTTTCACAAATACTGGGCCTGATTCATACCTGATCGCTGCAGTGTGTGTTCGCACAACGGGCGATCAGGTAGTAACTGCGTATGCACCCCAATGCGCACGAGCGTCATGCAACAACAAAGGGCATCGCCGGTCGGCGATGGGATGGTGCTAAAAATCCGATCGCACAGGCATTCGCAAGGTGATTCACAGAGGGAGGCCGTTTGTGGGTGGTAACTGAGTGTTTACTGGGAGTGTCAGGGAAAACGCAGGCGTGTCCAAGTGTTTTCAGGGAGGGTGTGTGACATCAGCTCCAGACCCGAACAGCCCGTTCTCATCGCACTGTAGGAGTAAGTCCTGGGCTGCGCAGAGCCTGCAGAGTGGATTTTTGCAGCTCTGCGTACACATGGGATTGCATACTTGCACAGCGAATTTACACTCCCCCGGGGGCGGCGACTATCTGAACGCAGGACAGCAAAGTTAGCAGCACAGCGATCAGGGCTGAATCACCCCCATTGTTAGGATTTGGGTAAAAATAATCCCACACTCGAGGTGGCTTTTTTTAGTCTTATGCCCAGGCATCACAATGGCTTTCTTTTTATCATAGGCAAGAACTACAGCCACTAGTAGCTGACTTTACATAAACACCATAATCAGCACTACACACATACTGTATCCTCCTCATCCTGGTCTACTCGAAAACTTGAATCCTCAATTTCTATATACCCTTATCACCATCTTTACTGGTACTACCGACGTACAGATATGGTGGCATGAGGTGAAAGAGGATTTTCTGTTAGGACATTGTGAGAAATGTCAGACTCGCACATATATTTAACGTTCCTCAAGAATGTGTGACAGTTCTGAACGCAGTTTGTTTTACTGCCTTAGTTTTTAGTTATTTTTTTTTACATCTAAACTCTGAGTGAAAAGTGCTTGCATAATCATTGGAGGCATAAGAATATGCCTCCCCGACCGTTTCATAACCATCACTAATAAATAAAGGCCAAGGCCTGAGCCTTTCCTTGCCACTGCTTGTGGAGAATAGCATGTTGGCAATTTTATATTTCTCTGCAGCTAACTTTCCTTTTGATGTTTTTTTCTTTGCAACTAAAATCATATTGCGTCTTTTATTTTACATGCCTTGACTTAAGCACTGTATATCCTTGGGCATCGACCTTTAGTAGTTGACGGACTTGTATCGTCATGACTGGTGTCAGCATCTGCAGCACTAGTATGTGCTTCCTGCTCTCAGTTGTTTGTCCCCCATATCAACAAACACGAACAAAGTGGGGTACAGCACACACAATTTGCACAAAAATATTTGCCACTTACAGTGTCACAATATGTATGAGTCAGAATATATATTACACTACTGTTCCACCTACAGTGTCACACAATACGTATGAGTCACAAAATAATATTACACTGCTGTTCACTTTCATCTACAGTGTCACAATATGTGTATGTGTCAAAAATAATATACTGCAGTTCCCTTCTGCCTACAGTGTCATACGATGTATGAGTCATAAATAATAATAATAATACACTGCAGTTCACTTTCACCTATAGTGTCACACAATATGTGTATGACAGAGACTATTACACTGCGGTAGCACCTATAGTGTCACACAATACATGTATGAGTCAGATATAATATTACACCATGGTTCACTTTCACATAGTGTCACACAATATGTGTACGAGTCAAAAATAATAGTATTACACTGCGGTTCACTTCCACCTACAGTGTCCTCTGAAGAAACGACCAGTTCCTATCGGTCGAGAAACGCGTTAGGACTTGGGATCCCCGTTATTTACCACAGACATCACTTAATTACCGCACCGTCTGATCTGCTCAGTCTGGAGCCACCTGCATTGGTCTTCCCTGCAAGACGGAGACCGTGGCTATTAAACATCCAACCAGCGAGCACAAGCGGCCCAGCTAGCCGGTGTACGGTCATCATCAGTGCCGCCTGTCTGGACTCTTCTGGAGCGGTAAGCCGCAGTCACTCCAGACGCTCCTCTAAATACGGTCACACACAGTGGCAGACGGAACCGCTGCAGTGTAAAGTTCAACACATTGTTCTTTAAGTGTGCAGTAAGGATAAAACGATATTAGATGCCCCGGTCAGCAGTGAATTATTCCAGCATTCAAGGGTGTCAGCACTCTGATTCTCTTACTGATTAAAGGGCAAGTATCCTCAACGAATATTAATTGATTATACTAAATATCTCTATGGAACATGGAGTAAATATTTTTTGGAGAAACATAACCACTTGTTATAACTTTTAAATATCTTTTGAGGAACTTTTTGTTCTAACACAAACAAAGGAAAATATACAACCTTAATTGGTACTTTGTTATTATATCCAGTTCCATGGAACTATTAGTGGATTATCACCTGGAGGACTCCGTCTAATCTAATTTAACATTTTAATGTTTTTATTGGTTAATTTCTGTTTTTGTATATGTATACAAATCAATTTAACTGGTGATAAATATGTTCAGTAATAAGTGTTTATCCGTTTGTGGAAGTTTTTAGTACAATATTAAATATCTGGTAATACTACAGTCTGTTTGCACTCTACATTTTCTTTGTTGCATTCACAGGGTTTGCTAATACCCTGTTTCTTTGAGAGCAGCGAACAGCACATCAGCATAGGTTTTTCTCTGACGTCCTAGTGGATGCTGGGAACTCCGTAAGGACCATGGGGAATAGACGGGCTCCACAGGAGACTGGGCACTCTAAAAGAAAGATTAGGTACTATCTGGTGTGCACTGGCTCCTCCCTCTATGCCCCTCCTCCAGACCTCAGTTAGATTTCTGTGCCCGGCCGAGCTGGATGCACACTAGGGGCTCTCCTGAGCTCCTAGAAAGAAAGTATAGTTTTAGGTTTTTTATTTTACAGTGAGACCTGCTGGCAACAGGCTCACTGCAACGAGGGACTAAGGGGAGAAGAAGCGAACCTACCTGCTTGCAGCTAGCTTGGGCTTCTTAGGCTACTGGACACCATTAGCTCCAGAGGGATCGACCGCAGGACCCGTCCTTGGTGTTCGTTCCCGGAGCCGCGCCGCCGTCCCCCTTACAGAGCCAGAAGCATGAAGATGGTCCGGAAAATCGGCGGCAGAAGACTTCAGTCTTCACCAAGGTAGCGCACAGCACTGCAGCTGTGCGCCATTGCTCCTCATACACACTTCACACTCCGGTCACTGAAGGTGCAGGGCGCTGGGGGGGGGGGGCGCCCTGAGCAGCAATAAAAACACCTTGGCTGGCAAAATAATCACAATATATAGCCCCAGAGGCTATATATGTGATAATTACCCCTGCCAGAATCCATTAAAAAAGCGGGAGAAAAGTCCGCGAAAAAGGGGCGGCGCTATCTCCCTCGGCACACTGGCGCCATTTTCTCTTCACAGTGTAGCTGGAAGACAGCTCCCCAGGCTCTCCCCTGTAGTTTTCAGGCTCAAAGGGTTAAAAAGAGAGGGGGGGCACTAAATTTAGGCGCAATATTGTTTATACAAGCAGCTATTGGGGAAAATTCACTCAGTGATAGTGTTTATCCCTACATTATATAGCGCTCTGGTGTGTGCTGGCATACTCTCTCTCTCTGTCTCCCCAAAGGGCTGTGTGGGGTCCTGTCCTCAGTCAGAGCATTCCCTGTGTGTGTGCGGTGTGTCGGTACGGCTGTGTCAACATGTTTGATGAGGAGGCTTATGTGGAGGCGGAGCAGATGCCGATAAATGGGATGTCGCCCCCTGTGGGCCGACACCAGAGTGGATGGATAGGTGGAAGGTATTAACCGACAGTGTCAACTCCTTACATAAAAGGCTGGATGACGTAACAGCTATGGGACAGCCGGCTTCTCAGCCCGCACCTGCCCTGGCGTCTCAAAGGCCATCAGGGGCTCAAAAACGCTCCCTCAGATGGCAGACACAGATGTCGACACGGAGTCTGACTCCAGTGTCGACGAGGTTGAGACATATACACAATCCACTAGGAACATCCGTTACATGATCCCGGCAATAAAAAATGTGTTACACATTTCTGACATTAACCCAAGTACCACTAAAAAATAAAAAAAATAAAAAAGGGTTTTATGTTTGGGGAGAAAAAGCAGGCAGTGTTTTGTTCCCCCATCCAATGAGTGAATGAAGTGTGAAAAAGCGTGGGTTCCCCCGATAAGAAACTGATAATTTCTAAAAAGTTACTGATGGCGTACCTTTTCCCGCCAGAGGATAAGTTACGCTGGGAGATATCCCTTGGGTGGATAAGGCGCTCACACGTTTGTCAAAAAAGGTGGTACTGCCGTCTTAGGATACGGCTACTTTGAAGGTACCTGCTGATAAAAAGCAGGAGGCTATCCTGAAGTCTGTATTTACACACTCAGGTACTAGACTGAGACCTGCAGATAGTGCTGCTGCAGCGTGGTCTGTAACCCTGTCAAACAGGGATACTATTTTGCGAACATAAGACGTCGTCTTATATATGAGGGATGCACAGAGGGATATTTTGCCGGCTGGCATCCAGAATTAATGCAATGTCCATTCTGTCAGGAGGGTATTAGAGACCCGACACTGGACAGGTGATGCTGACTTTAAAAGGCACATAGAGCCTTATAAGGGTGAAGAATTGTTTGGGGATGGTCTCTGGGACCTCGTATCCACAGCAACAGCTGGGAAGAAAATTTTTTGCCTCAGGTTTCCTCACAGCCTAAGAAAGCACTGTATTATCAGGTACAGTCCTTTCGGCTTTAGAAAAGCAAGCGGGTCAAAGGCGCTTCCTTTCTGCACAGAGACGAGGGAAGGGGGGAAAAGCTGCACCAGTCAGCCAGTTCCCAGAATCAAAATTCTTCCCCCGCTTCCTCTGAGTCCACCGCATGACGCGGGGGCTCCACAGGCGTAGCCAGGTATGGTGGGGGGCCGCCTCAAAAATTTCAGCGATCAGTGGGCTCGCTCACAGGTGGATCCCTGGATCCTTCAAGTAGTATCTCAGGGGTACAGGCTGGAATTCGAGGCGTCTCCCCCCCGCCGTTTCCTAAAATCTGCCTTGCCGACAACTCCCTCAGGCAGGGAGGCTGTGCTAGAGGCAATTCACAAGCTGTATTCCCAGCAGGTGATAGTCAAGGTGCCCCTACTTCAACAAGGACGGGGTTACTATTCCACACTGTTTGTGGTACCGAAACCGGACGGTTCGGTGAGACCCATTTTAAATTTGAAGTCCTTGAACACATACATAAAAAAATTCAAGTTCAAGATGGAATCGCTCAGGGCGGTTATTGCAAGCCTGGAGGAGGGGGATTACATGGTATCCCTGGACATCAAGGATGCTTACCTACATGTCCCCATTTACCATCCTCACCAGGAGTACCTCAGATTTGTGGTACAGGATTGCCATTACCAATTCCAAACACTGCCGTTTGGACTGTCCACGGCACCGAGGGTCTTTACCAAGGTAATGGCAGAAAAGATGATACTCCTTCGAAAAAAGGGAGTTTTTAATTATCCCGTACTTGGACGATCTCCTTATAAAGGCGAGGTCCATGGAGCAGTTGTTGGTCGGAGTAGCACTATCTCGGGAAGTGCTACAACAGCACGGATGGATTCTATACATTCCAAAGTCACAGCTGGTTCCTACCACACGCCTGCTGTTCCTGGGGATGGTTCTGGACACAGAACAGAAAAAAGTGTTTCTCCCGCAGGAGAAAGCCAAGGAGCTGTCATCTCTAGTCAGAGACCTCCTGAAACCAGAACAGGTATCGGTGCATCACTGCACACGAGTCCTGGGAAAAATGGTAGCTTCTTACGAAGCAAAATTCCATTCGGCAGGTTCCATGCAAGAACCTTTCAGTGGGACCTCTTGGACAAGTGGTCGGAATCGCATCTTCAGATGCATCGGCTGATAACCCTGTCTCCAAGGACCAGGGTATCTCTACTGTGGTGGCTGCAGAGTGCTCATCTTCAAGAGGGCCGCAGATTCGGCATACAGGACTGGGTCCTGGTAACCACGGATGCCAGCCTTCGAGGCTGGGGGGCAGTCACACAGGGAAGAAATTTCCAAGGACTTTGGTCAAGTCAGGAGTCGTCCCTACACATAAATATTCTGGAACTGAGGGCCATTTACAATGCCCTAAGTCTGGCAAGGCCTCTGCTTCAAAACCAGCCGGTACTGATCCAATCAGACAACATCACGGCAGTCGCCCATGTAAACCGACAGGGCGGCACAAGAAGCAGGATGGCGATGGCAGAAGCCACAAGGATTCTCCGTTGGGCGGAAAATCACGTCTTAGCACTGTCAGCAGTGTTCATTCCGGGAGTGGAAAACTGGGAAGCAGACTTCCTCAGCAGACACGACCGACACCCGGGAGAGTGGGGACTTCATCCAGAAGTCTTCCAACTGTTGGTAAACCGTTGTGAAAGGCCACAGGTGGACATGATGGCGTCCCGCCTAAACAAAAAACTAGATATTGCGCCAGGTCAAGGGACCCTCAGGCAATAGCTGTGGACGGTCTAGTGACACCGTGGGTGTACCAGTCGGTTTATGTATTCCCTCCTCTGCCTCTCATACCAAAGGTACTGAGAATAATAAGAAAAACGAGGAGTAAGAATGATACTCGTGGTTCCGGATGGGCCAAGAAGAGCTTGGTACCCAGAACTTCAAGAAATAATATCAGAGGACCCATGGCCTCTACCGCTCAGACAGGATCTGCTACAGCAGGGGCCCTGTCTGTTCCAACACTTACCGCGGCTGCGTTGGACGGCATGGCGGTTGATTTCCGGATCCTAAAGCAAAAGGGCATTCCGGAGGAAGTCATTCCTACGGTGATAAAAGCCAGGAAAGAAGTAATCGCAAACCATTATCACCGTATTTGGCGAAAATATGTTGCGTGGTGTGAGGCCAGGAAGGCCCCAACAGAGGAATTTCAGCTGGGTCGTTTTCTGCACTTCCTACAGTCAGGAGTGACTATGGGCCTAAATTTGGGTTCCATTAAGGTCCAGATTTCGGCTCTGTCGATTTTCTTCCAGAAAGAACTGGCTTCACTGCCTGGAGTTCAGACATTTGTAAAGGGAGTGCTACATATTCAGCCCCTTTTTTGTGCCTTCTGTGGCACCTTGGGATCTCAACGTGGTGTTGAGTTTCTTAAAATCACATTGGTTTGAGCCACTTAAAACTGTGGATTTGAAATATCTCACGTGGAAAGTGGTCATGTTATTGGCCTTGGCTTCGGCCAGGCGTGTGTCAGAATTGGCGGCTTTGTCATGTAAAAGCCCTTATCTGATTTTCCATATGGATAGGGCAGAATTGAGGACTCGTCCCCAGTTTCTCCCTAAGGTGGTATCAGCTTTTCACTTGAACCAACCTATTGTAGTGCCTGCGGCTACTAGGGACTTGGAAGATTCCAAGTTACTGGACGTAGTCAGGGCCTTAAAAATTTATATTTCCAGGACGGCTGGAGTCAGGAAAACTGACTCGTTTTTTATCCTGTAGGCACCCAACAAAATAGTTGCTCCTGCTTCTAAGCAGACTATTGCTCGCTGAATTTGTAGCACAATTCAGCTGGAGCATTCTGCGGCTGGATTGCCGCATCCTAAATCAGTAACAGCCCATTCCACGAGGAAAGTGGGCTCATCTTGGGCGGCTGCCCGAGGGGTCTCGGCTTTACAACTTTGCCGAGCTGCAACTTGGTCAGGGGCAAACACGTTTGCTAAATTCTACAAATTTGATACCCTGGCTGAGGAGGACCTTGAGTTCTCTCATTCGGTGCTGCAGAGTCATCCGCACTCTCCCGCCCATTTGGGAGCTTTGGTATAATCTCCATGGTCCTTACAGAGTTCCCAGCATCCACTAGGACGTCAGAGATAATAAGATTTTACTCACCGGTAAATCTATTTCTCGTAGTCCGTAGTGGATGCTGGGCGTCCATCCCAAGTGCGGATTGTCTGCAATACTTGTATATAGTTATTGCCTAACTAAAGGGTTATTGTTATGAGCCATCTGTTGAGAGGCTCAGTTATATTTCATACTGTTAACTGGGTATAGTATCACGAGTTATACGGTGTGATTGGTGTGGCTGGTATGAGTCTTACCCGGGATTCAAAATCCTTCCTTATTGTGTCAGCTCTTCCGGGCACAGTATCCTAACTGAGGTCTGGAGGAGGGGCATAGAGGGAGTAGCCAGTGCACACCAGATAGTACCTAATCTTTCTTTTAGAGTGCCCAGTCTCCTGTGGAGCCCGTCTATTCCCCATGGACCTTACGGAGTTCCCAGCATCCACTACGGACTACGAGAAATAGATTTACCGGTGAGTAAAATCTTATTTTATAGGCGCCTTTTCCAGTGGATAGTCATAATATTACACTGCGGTTCACTTTCACGTACAGTGTCACACAATATGTGTATGAGAAGCAATATTACACTGCGTTACCGCCTATAGTATCACACAATACATGCATGAGTCACAAATAATATTACACTGCAGTTCAGTTTCACCTAGTGTCACACAATATGTGTATTTTTATTTTATTTTGTATTTTAATTTTACACTGTAGCAGAGCCCCTGAATAGATGGATAGAGCACCCTTGAACAGACAGCACCCCTGAAGGACACAGCAGCCCCTTTATGAATGGACAGAGCACCCCTGGAGAACACAGCACGAACACGTCTTATCTTACACAATCCAACAGTGGGGCAATCTTGACAGTGAGAGGATGACATTTTTCCTCTTTTTAGGATCCCAGTCAGGCAGGACAACCCAAACTGAACTCTGATCTCGGCTTGGATCGCAAAGTTTGGACGGGTCCGGTTCTCGGAGAACGGGACCCACTCAACCCTAATTTTTACTCACATGGCATAATACATGTATTACATGTTATAGCAACTGTGCCCAAACTTGATTATCTTGTAAATGCCTTTGAAAGGAACAGATGACTACCGTGCAGCACCTGGCATGTAATAGGCTAGTTTCCTAAGCTGCGGGAGGGGTGGTTTAGGATAGGGTCAGGATTCTGTCTGTTGGGGTTCCTCTTTCTGACTGTAAAGATTCTGACTGCCTGGATTTTGTATCCAGCCCACCGTGTCAGAAACGAGCAAAGGTATTAGTAGTCTTGAGTGTGTCACAGGGATCAGCAGGAGAGGCAACAAGATTTAACCAAGGGTCATAGACCGGAGGATCTCTCATTCACAGAGCAATAGCAAATTAGAGCAAGATTATGAGCCCAATACAGCTTGCAGAAAGCCAAAGTGAGGATTTCATGCGAGAAGTTAATTTGATATTCCACTCCATGACCACAGTGGTCACTTTACTGCAAGTACAGGTCTGAAAGTTCTGCATCCCTGTCCCTATAAGAAGAGAGAAAGGCACTGACTCTAGTGTTAGTGAGGAGAGAGAAATCCATAATGGGTAAAGGGTTTATGGTACACATAGGCCCCTGGGTACACATAGGCCCCTGGGTCCACACTGCACCAACGTATTATACTTACAGTACCTCTCCTGCAGCCCGACACAATACACAGGGAAAATGGGATTCCAAAAATGATTGCCCTGTCTTTCTCCTAATACATGTGGTAGCCTTTGTAAAAAAAATTCACATGCACAGAAGATATGCTATGTGTGGGTTGTACAACTAAGCGTGGTGTGCATAGTCAGCTTAATGTGACACAAGAATGTAGGTATTTGAGTAGCAGCTAAGTAGGCAGGTCATTCAGCCATAAGGCCCTGTGTATCTGTCACTAATGCTGCTCCAGGCCCTGCTCTTATCTGCCACCCACTGAGTGCTGCAGCATAGGGAAGGCAAGCAATGGTTTTGCTATAGATGTTGGAGATGGTGATCCGATGCTGTGTCTACTTGGATTGCAGATGCTGGGAGGAGGCCTTGATCTACAGATGCCTCCTGTGATATTAGCATTTTTACACATCGCTGCTGTGTCCAAAGACGTAGCAGCTGTATTCTGTATCCATCGCTGAATCAGGTCCTAATTTCTACTCAGTAACTGATGTTCCCTTCCTTGCAAAACAGGCAACTGCTGACTGTCACTGGCCTGTTAAGCTAAGGGGAAAGAAGTGCTTAATCTGGATATTATGAGTGTCTCTCCGTAGCAATTTTATCATGGGTTGCACAAATTTCTAGTCCTGTCACTACCTAATGGCTTCCATAGTCAGTAGTCTTTTGACATGTATCTCCTACAGCAGAGGTTCCCAAACGGTCCAGGTTTTAAGTATATAAATGTTTGGCCAGAAGTGAATTAAACATGGCATACTGTTTCTGTTTCTCTAACATCTTAATGGATACTGGGGGTGATGTTAGTACCATGGGGTATAGATCGGGTCCATTGGAGCCTGGCACTTTAAGAAAACAGTGTGTGCTGGCTCCTCCCCTCTATACCCCTCAGAGCAGACTCCGTTTAGAAAAATGTGCCCAAGGAGGGTGCATTCCGCTGGAGCTCCAGAGCGTTTTCTTCAAAACTTTTATTTAGTTTGTTATTTTCAGGTAGTACTGGTTGGCAACCAGTCTACCTGTATTGTGGGACTTAGGGGTGGAGACCAAACCATCCTCCCTAGGGTTAATGGTTCGTAATCCCTGCTGACAGGACATTAAGCTCCTGAGGCGCTGTTTCACATACCACACTGTGCACTCGCCAGCAGCATGCCGCCACCCTCTAACAGATGCTGAAGTAGACGCAGGTGCAGTGTGTGATCACACCAGGGTCCCCGGTGACATGGTGGCATTAAGGGCGTGGTGGTCACGGGCTACAAGCTGCGGTGCCCGCCGCGGACCCCAAACTGGTGCTACATAAGGGCGTTATTAAACTTCGTTTTTACACAGCAAAGGGGTTATTAAACTCCATTGTATACACATGAAGCCAGTATAATCTTGTGAGGGACCACCTGCCATTGAAGGGGCGGGGCTTCCCAGAGAGCAGGACCAGAGGCTGCAAGGCGCCATTTCCTGCTGTTGCTAACTGAAAGGCTGCATGTTGGAGCTGCTCCTCCACAAACCCTGCTGAACCACCAATAGTACTGGTACCAGGGGGGTTTTATAGGAAAGGGGGAGCATATCAGCGGTGATGATAGTGCTGCAGTACTAAATTGATTTATATTGAATATACCCAGCGGAGTGCTGCTTTGCCTGGGTATTGTGTGCTGGTCCCAATCCTCTCTGTGTCACTCCATTCGGGCTGTCTGGGGTTGTTGTGCTCTTTCACTGTCTGCATTGTCACTGCACTGTGTTTATTCACATAACTGTGTGTATCTGCAATAGGGGTGGTCTTCAGTTTGCCGACTGTCGGGATCCCGGAGCAAAGTATACCGGCGCCGGAATCCTGACAGCCGGCATACCGACACTATTTCTCCCTCTTCGGGGTCCACGACCGTACCACATCCAAAGACCACTCTTTGGAAGACAACTCAGGAGAATTAAAGGCTGGAACCACAATCTCCTGGTTAAGGTGGAAAGAAGACACCACCTTGGGTAAATAACCTGGGCGTGTCCGAAGAGCCGCCCGGTCACGGTGAAAAACCAAATAGGGGGACTTATAGGATAAGGCACCCAAGTCCGAGACCCTTCTAGCTGAAGCAATAGCCAGCAAAAACAACACCTTAAGGGAAAGCCACTTAAGGTCAGCAGAGGTAAGAGGCTCAAACGGACACTCTTGTAAGGCCTCCAAGACCACCGATAGATCCCAAGGGGCCACAGGTGGCACATAAGGAGGCTGAATCCTCAGCACACCCTGAGTGAATGTATGGACATCAGGTAGGGTAATGATCTTTCTATGAAACCAAACCGACAAGTCCGAGATGTGAACCTTGAGGGAGGCCAGACGCAGGCCTAAATCCAGGCCTTGTTGTAGAAAGGCCAATAGTTTGGCCGTACTAAACTTGAAAATGTCATGATTGTGAGACGCACACCAAGTAAAGTAAGCATTCCAGATCCTATGGTATATCCGAGCAGAAGCCGGCTTACGGGCCTTCAACATAGTTTGAACGACCGCCTCAGAAAAACCCTTGGCCCTCAGGACGGAAGCTTCAAGAGCCATGCCGTCAAAGCCAGACGGGCCAAATCCTGGTAAACACAAGGGCCCTGAATGAGGAGGTCTGGTCGTTGTGGAAGTAGAAGGGAACGATCCAACGAGAGGCCCTGTAGATTGGAGAACTAGTGCCGCCTGGGCCATGCTGGAGCGACTAGAAGTAGGTTTCGTCCTTCTTGCTTGAACTTCCGTATTACTCTGGGCAGGAGGGACACCGGAGGGAACACATACGGCAGCCGAAAGTTCCACGGGATTGATAGAGCATCCACGAATGCTGCTTGAGGATCCCTTGTCCTTGCTCCGAAGACCGGAACCTTGTGATTGTGTCGAGATGCCATCAAGTCCACATCTGGGAAACCCCACTTGTCCACGAGAAGTTGAAACACCTCCGGATGTAGGCTCCATTCTCCGGCGTGCACGTCCTGACGACTGAGATAGTCCGTCTCCCAGTTCAGAACGCCCGGAATGAACACTGCTGATATGGCTGGCAGCTGGTGTTCTGCCCACTGAAGAATCCTGGATACTTCCCTCATTGCCACGCGGCTTCGAGTGCCGCCCTGACGATTGGTGTACGCCACCGTGGTGGCGTCCGATTGTACTTGAACAGGTCTGTTCTGTATGAGATGCTGGGCCATTGTCAACGCATTGAACACTGCCCGCAGTTCCAGAATGTTTATCGGGAGTAGAGACTCCTCCTCGGTCCACAGACCCTGGAGAGAGTGTTGTTCCAACACCGCATCCCAACCTCTCAGACTGGCATCCATCGTCAGCAGGACCCAGTTGGATATCCAGAAGGGACGGCCCCTGCTCAATCGTTGGTCCTGAAGCCACCACCTCAGTGATAGACGAACCTCCGGAGATAGGGAGATCATGTGAGATCTTATTCGGTGAGGCAGACCGTCCCACTTGAACAGAATCAACTTCTGCAGAGGGCGAGAATGGAATTGAGCATACTCCACCATGTCGAAAGCCGACACCATGAAACCTAGCACTTGCATTGCCGAATGAATCGACACTTGCGGACGGAATAGGAAGCATCTGATCTTGTCCTGAAACTTCAGGACTTTCTCCTGAGACGGGAACAACCGCTTGTTGTGGGTGTCCAATAACACTCCCAGGTGTACCATGCTCCGAGCCGGAACCAGGGAGGATTTCTTCCAGTTGATCAGCCATCCGTGGGCTTTTGTGCACTGGATTGTCAAATCGAGATGACACTGGAGAAGTTCTGGGGAACTCGCCAGGATTAACAAATCGTCTAGGTATGGTAGTATCCTGACCCCTTGACGGCGTAGCGTGGCCTTCATGACCGCCATGACCTTGGTGAAAATCTTGCGGAGCCGTTGTCAAACCAAAAGGTAACGCCCGAAATTGATAATGAAGGTTGCCCACTGCAAAC
The DNA here is from genome assembly GCF_028390025.1 of Pseudophryne corroboree. Lineage (NCBI taxonomy): Eukaryota > Metazoa > Chordata > Amphibia > Anura > Myobatrachidae > Pseudophryne > Pseudophryne corroboree. Next base: position 579,080,329 of record NC_086449.1, read on the forward strand.
AGCAGGTACTGCTGATGAGATACCGCAATAGGAATATGTAGGTAGGCATCCTGTATGTCCAGAGAGACCATATAGTCCCCAGGCTCCATGGCCAGAACAATAGAGCGCAGCGTTCCCATACAGAACTTGGAAATTCGCACATGCTTGTTCAAGGACTTCAGATTGAGAATGGGCCACGAGGACCCATTCGGTTTCGGGACTAGAAACAGCGGTGAATAGAACCCCCCGCCCCTCTGAGTCAGAGGCACCTGTACCACCACTCCTGTGGACAGGAGGGAACGTACCACTGAGAGCAACGTGTTTGCTTTTGCCAGATCCAGAGGCACATCTGTTAGGCAAAATCGATTAGGGGGACGATTCTTGAAGGCTATGGCGTAACCTCGAGCAACAACTTCCCTCACACAGGTATCCGAAGTGGTCTTCAACCATTCCTGGGTAAAACCTAGAAGTCTGCCCCCTACCCTGGGATCCCCAAGGGGGAGGCCCGCCCCGTCATGCGGCAGGCTTATCAGTTTTTGAAGCTGGCTGATGGGCGGCCCAAGCACGCTTCGGTCTGGGCTTGGCAGGTCTGGAAGCACGGGCTTGCTTTGGGTAAGCCTGACCTTTTGCTTTACTTGGATTACGAAAGGGCCTAAGGAAAGTACTTTTAGCCTTCTGTGCGGAAGGAGCCGTACTAGGTAGGCAGGCTGTTTTAGCAGTAGCCAGGTCAGCCACAATCTTATTGAGGTCTTCTCCAAAGAGAATGTCTCCCTTGAAAGGAAGAACCTCCAGGGTTTTTCTGGAATCCAAATCCACCGACCAGGATATCAACCAAAGAATACGCCTAGCCAAAACAGTAGCAGCCATGGCCGTGAGCACCCCGGAATCGGAGACCGCCTCCTTAAGGTACAGAGAAGCCGTGGCAATATATGAGAGACATTGTCGAACATGCTCAGAAGCATCTGAAGGCAGTTCCACCTCGAGTTCCTGAGCCCACGCCTCAACAGCTTCAGCAGCCCATGTCCCTGCAATAGTTGGTCTTTGAACAGCCCCAGACAGGGTATAAATCGCTTTTAAACAGCCCTTCACCCGACGATCCGTCGGTTCCTTCAGAAAGGTGATGGTAGTTACTGGTAGGGCAGAGGAAACTACCATACGCGCCACATGAGAATCTACAGGCGGAGGGGTTTCACAATTTTTACACCTCTCCGCAGAGAGAGGATAGCGAGCCAACAGTCTCTTATTCGGTGTAAACTTTGTCCCCGGATTTTCACAGGATTCCTGACATATATCAATCAGGTGTTTAGAGTAGGGTAGGACCTGCTTAACCACCTACTTACGCTTAAACCTATCAGGTTTTTTGGAGACAGTCTCAGAATCATCAGCCACCTGAAGAAAGAGCCGTATCGCCTCAATCAAATCCGAGACATCCACGGACGATTTCCCCTCCCCATCTGAAACGTCAGCGTCAGTATCCGAGGGATCAGTACAAGCACCGTCCTCCTCAGAGGACGTGTCCGTTAAGGCCGCGGATCGGGAGGAGGTAATGGCCCTTTTAGAAGACGACTTAGTCTTATGCGGGCGAGAGTGACCCTTAGATTTGGACATGGATCAGTTCAAATGCTGTAACTGAGTGGAAAGCTGATCCGCCCATGGCGGGTTCACAGCAGGGACCATAATCTGTGGTAACGGCACAGGGGGCGTCAATTTTTTTACAAGCATGTTTAACAATGTTGAAAATGTAGCCCAAGGTGGTTCTTGTGATGCCGTGAGTGCTATCGACCCACTGGGAGGCAAGGAAGTCCCTGAACCTGAACTGTCAGCTGCTAAATTATCCTCCATTCTGTCAGTGGCCTCACTACCACGCAGTGTGGGAGAGGCCCCAACGTAGTTGCAACGTGTAGCAGACATAATAATGCGCACAGTAAAGGGCAACTCGGTACAAACAGTAATTTTATAATTAGCAGCACTATACCTAGTAAGAACTCTCAGAATAATAGCCGCAGCTGGCACAAACCGAGGGTTCAATAGGAATAAAATATATGGTGACTATAATTCACAAGTAAAAAATACTCCAGTAGTATATCTTGTGAGACAAACCTATATTATCCGAGAAAAACCTGAAACTCTTGGCCCCCACATTATAGTAATATAGGAATAGCATGCTGAGTGAAATACCCTACAATAAGGCAACCACGCAGCAGCTACATGCACACACATACATATATAATCACAAACGTACCATGCAGAAATTATGTACCAAAAACTGCACTGGACTAGCAATACAAAGTAATACTCAGTATGGCTATTTGTGATGATAATAATAGATACTGTATAACAAACACAGTAAGCACTGGATGTATATCACAGGGTGTTTGTACCACACAACCCTGACAGTATGCACTCTTTCTTAACTAGCACAGTCGCAGTGACAGGTAGAATACTCAAGTGTCCTGTAGGAAGCACAGCACTGGCAGTCAGGCAGTTCCACAGAGGATTTGCCCCAGCAGTCCTAGAAACAGCCCACCTCCACCTGTAATGGGCGCTGATCGGGAGAGAGATATGCAGCTCCAGGGCGGGAACATTACAGAAATGGCGGGCTGGGGGGAGGGGCCTCAGGTCCGGGCCTACTCCCCCTGCTGGCATTCCCATCAGGCGTGCGGGCAGTAAAAGAAGCAGGGGTAATGGTACAAATGTCCCCCCTGACCTGTGCCCCTATAAAAACACCCTGGTGGCTAGTGGAACAGCAGCCCAGTAATCTGTGTCCACGCCAGCACTCGCGTGGCCCGCCTCCTACGGCCGCGCAGGATCGCGGTGTACAGCATTGGCACAGAAGCCCCTTACCTCCCCCTTGATAGTGGCCCCGCGATCTGGGAGACGACGGCGTGTGTGTGACTCACGAGGACGGAGGAAGAAAAGCCGGAGCCTCCGCCGGCAGGGGATGTAACATACATAGTAAAATAGTATCTAAGGTTGAAAAAAGACAATTGTCTATCGAGTTCAACCTATTTGTGGTCTCCTATGCAGGATTATTTTGCATAAAATTTTGACTGATGATGACTGCCGTTACGTTTTACCCCTCTTTTTTATAATAACCATGGTGTGTGACTATGCCCCGTAACCCTGGATATCCTTATCCATTAGGAATTTATCTAACTCATTCTTAAAAGTGTTGACTGAGTCGGCCATTACAACTCCCTCAGGCAGGGAATTCCAAACACGTATTGTCCTTACCGTAAAAAAGCCTTTACGCCGTATTGTGCGGAATCTCCTCTCCTCTAACCTGAGCGAGTGTCCACGAGTTCTCTGTGTTGATCTAACCAAAAACAGGTCCTGCGCAAGATCTGTATATTGTCCCCTTATATATTTGTAAATGTTGATCATGTCCCCTCTTAATCTCTTTTCCAGTATAAACATGCCTAGTCTTGCAAGCCTTTCCTCGTATTCCAGCGTCTCCATACCCTTAATTAGTTTGGTCGCCCGCCTCTGAACCTTTTCTAGCTCCAGGATATCCTTTTTGTAGTATGGTGCCCAGAATTGTACATAGTATTCAAGGTGTGGCCTAACAAGTGATTTATATAACGGGAGTATAATACTCTCGTCCCTAGCATCAATTCTCCGTTTTATGCATGCTAATATCTTATTAGCCTTCTTTGCTGCCGTCCTACTTTGGGTACTACTGCTTAGTTTGCTATCTATGAGGACACCTAAGTCCTTTTCCAGTACAGAATCCCCTAATTTTACACCATTTAGTAGGTAGGTGTTATTTTTGTTCTTGTTGCAACAGTGCATTACCTTACACTTGTCTGTATTGCAGTGCATTCTCCATTTCGCTGCCCAAGCTTCTAATTTAACTAAGTCGTTCTGAATCGACTCAGCATCCCCCTCCGCATTTATAACTTTACACAATTTGGTATCATCTGCAAAAATTGAAACCATGCTCTCTAGACCTTCTGTTAGGTCGTTAATGAAAATATTGAACAATAGCGGTCCTAATACTGAACCTTGCGGCACACTACTTAGCACTTCAGTCCAATTTGAAAAAGATCCATTAACCACAACGCGCTGCTCCCTATTATCTAACCAGTTTTTGACCCAAGTGCATATTGTGCTTCCTAGTCCTGTTTCTTGTAGCTTGTAGATAAGTCTCGTGTGGTAGTGTCGAATGCTTTGGCAAAATCTAAAAAGATTACATCCACCTCTTTACCCTGATCTAGGTTTGCGCTTACTGTTTCATAAAAGCCAAGTAAGTTGGTTTGACAGGATCTGTCCTTCATAAACCCATGTTGATTCCTTTTAATGACCTTATTGACTTCAAGGAACTTCTGAATACTATCTCTTAGAATACCTTCCAATACTTTCCCCACTATAGATGTAAGACTAACTGGTCTATAATTACCTGGTTCAGCTTTACTTCCCTTTTTGAATATAGGCACTACTTCCGCTATACGCCAGTCTTTGGGAACCATACCTGATATTACTGAATCCTTAAAGATCAAAAATAGCGGTTTTGCAAGTTCAGAGTGAAGCTCCATTAGAACCCTTGGGTGAATACCATTGGGACCTGGTGACTTATTAATCTTTAAATGTTTTAATCAGTCACAGACTACTTCCTCGCTTAAATAAGTACCTATCAGTGGGATATTCTCATTATTGAGATTATGTGTTAGTCCCTGAATTGGGTCTTCTCTAGTAAATACTGTTGAAAAAAACTAATTTAGTGTGTCCGCTATGTCATTATCATTTTTGCTTAAGACTCCCAACTTGTCTTTTAAAGGGCCTATACTCTCCTTTAATCTCTTGCTATTAATGTATTTAAAGAATTTTTTGGGATTCGCTTTGCTTTCCTTTGCTACTAGTTTTTCAGTTTCTACTTTAGCCGCTCTTATTTCCTTTTTGCATATTTTGTTACATTCCTTATAGTGATGAAATTACTCTGCTTCCCCGTCAGATTTGTATTTTTTAAATGCTCGCCTTTTCTTGCCCATAAGTTCCTTTATCTTTTTGTTAAGCCACATCGGTTTATGATTTTTATTCCTTTTTTTGCTGCTCGTATGAATAAATTTGAGAGTATTTTTAGCTAGCAGGAATTTTAGTACCTCCCATTTCTCCGTAGTATTTTTTTCTAAAAACAAACCTTCCCATTCAATATCCCTGAAAAATACCCTCATCTTTTCAAAATTCACTTTGCTAAAGTTTAGATTCCTAGTTGAGCCAGTATAGGGCTGTTTATGGAAACTGATATTGAATGTGACCATATTGTGGTCGCCGTTTCCTATGGGTTCCCCTACTATAATACCTGATACCAAATCCCCATTGTTTGTTAATACCAGGTCTAAGATTGCATTGTACCTAGTTGGTTCCTCAATTAGTTGGACTAAGTAGTTATCATTAAGTGTGTTTAAAAACATATTGCCCCTAGCAGTACTATCACATGAATCATTTTTCCAGTTTATCTCTGGATAGTTAAAATCTCCCATCACTACTATGTCTCCTACTCCTGCTGCTCTTTTAGTTTGCTTTAGCAACAATTCCTCAACAGATACGTTGATACCAGGCGGCCTATAGCATACACCCAATACTAACTTTTTTTATTCCTTTTTCCCCGCATGTAAAGCACAGAAGACAACATACCAATTTCACAAAGCTTACAGTGTACCAAACTCGGTAGTTCATTTCAGTATGTAAGCTCCAATGAGCAGGGCCCTCCTCCATCCTGTATAATCTACATCTAATCCTGTTTGCCAGCTACACTCTTCATTTCCCCCTTGGACTCTCCGCCCCTGCTTAGCCTTTGGTTTGCACCTCTGTTAAGGCCCATATAGACGGGCCGATGCGGGACAGATGTGTGCTGATCGTGTGGGGGGAGACGGGGGGGGGGGCGCTCATTTCACCCAGCGGGTGAAGTGAGCGACCCGCTAGATTGGCCTGCATGCAGGCCAATCTAGCACCAGCGATAGCGATGCACGGGGCTGCGCATCGCTATCGATGTAGGGGGTACACACGGAGCGATAATGCTCAAATTCAAAGCAATCTAGTCAGATTGCTTAGAATATCGCTCCGTGAGTACCCCCCTTTAGTGGCACTAAATCTGCTAGCTGCTATTACTATGTAGTACTATTTATTGATTTGTGTATTGTATTGTACTCTCTTGTTTGTACTCTGCATATGCACGGCGCTGCGGACCACTTGTGATGCCCTAAAAATAAAGTTAGATAATATTAATAATCATTTATATAGTAAGGTATATGTAACAAGTAGGTGCCATCGGCTAGATTGTGATTCATACTGTATATTAGATGCCTGAGGCACTAAGTAGGAAATGAGAAACGAGGGACTAATCAGTGTAGTGGGGAGGGAATGTTAAGAGTTATATCAGGAAGGTATTCTGAGTGAGTGAGCTATAAGTGTGGGCCCAATAAAATGTTGTCTAAGTTGCCCAAGTAAGATACCTGTTTTTCACATTCCATGACATCTATACTTAAATTGATTTTAATTCTGATATATTGATATCATCGCCAGGTACAGTAGTAATCCATAGTATTGCATGGTTAGACCATGCTCAACATATTCTGTCTTTGAGGGACCCTGCTGTACATTTAAAAACTTTTCCAGATGACGAAGACTATGTCAACAGCTTGCACCTAAACCTAACGACTGAACAACTTGCATTTTGCATATCACTTTTGAGTGGCATGTATGGGATCAGTGACCAAAGGGAATGCTGGTAGTGCCATATTGGAGGAGTTTGGGGCACGTCCTGGTTCGTTAACTCTCAGTTTAAAAACACATACATGTATGACTCATGAAATAGAACTCTTATTGTTTACAGTTGAGACCACTCTGGTTATCTTATATATGCAAAAGTCCTCTGCATTACATTTACATATAGAATGCTAGCTTTTTTACATGGCTGATTGCAGTGGCCTGTTGGAATTTGTTTGTTTTATCATGGGTGAGCCATTAAGGGATCCTATATTTAAAACCTTTCTAAATAACAGAGACCATGGAACTAATTCAGAGTAGACCTGATCGCAGCAGCAAAATTTGTTCTCTAATGGGCAAAACCATGTGCACTGCAGGTGTGGCAGATATAACATGTGCAGAGAGAGTTAGGTTTGGGTGGGTTATATTGTTTCTGTGCAGGGTAAATACTGGCTGCTTTATTTTTACACTGCAATTTAGATTTCAGTTTGAACACACCCCACCCAAATCTAAAAAGGGGGTACACACGGAGAGATCCGTGTTTAAAATCTAAGCCAGAGGTTCTCAAACTCGGTCCTCGGGGGCACACACAGTGCATGTTTTGCAGGTCTCCTCACAGAATCACAAGTGAAATAATTAGCTCCACCTGTGGACCTTTTAAAATGTGTCAGTGAGTAATTAATACACCTGTGCACCTGCTGGGTTACCTGCAAAACATGCACTGTGTGGGGTCCTGAGGACCGAGTTTGAGAACCTCTGATCTAAGCAATATGACTAGATTGCTTAGATTTTAATCACGGATCTGCCGTGTGTATGCCCCATAGCCGTGCATCGCTATCGCTGGTGCTAGGAGCCTGCATGCAGGCTCAATCTAGCGGGTCGCTCACTTCAGCGCTGTGTGAAGTGAGCGGCCCCCCGTCGTCGCCCCCCCTCGCTCAGCACATTGCGCTGTGCTGAGCGGGGGGAGAGATGTGTGCTGAGCGGACTGTGTTAAGATCGCTCAGCACACATCCCTCCCGTCAGTACCCCCCTTAACTCTCTGCACATGTTATATCTGCCCCCCCTGCAGTGCACATGGATTTGCCCAATAGAGAAAAAATGTGCTGCTGCGATCAGGTCGAATTAGGCCCTATGTGAATACCTTTTTGCCAACCAACATACCCTTGAGTCCATCAGTGAGGCGGCTGTTATATTTATCTGCAACAATAGTCTTCTCGACACTTCATCTGCTGTATAATGGGGTCATTTAAAGCTGTAGTTCAAAGAATAACATCTCTCATCTCACATATAAATGCTTAGCAACACCCTTCCTCACTGCTCAGGTTGCAGATATAAATACTATGATGCCTGTGCCTTTCTAACCTTTGTTCACGGTCAGCACCTCCTTTTGTCAACCTTGTCTGTACTTGCTTTATGTGCTATTGTAGTTGCATGATTTATAACGCTGACTGGCAGATGCTGTGGAATATTCTGGTGCCTTACAAATAAACAATGGTTATTATCCCTCTAAAAAAAAAAGCTCACTAAAGAAATCCGATCAATTGCAGAACAATTACTCTCTATGACTCGCACACAGTGCTACTTTATACATGAAACACAGATAGTACCCAAGAGCGTATTAAGCAAATAAAATGCTGCTTCTAAACTCCAACATCAGCATGCTCGCTCGCCCATTCATGCTCTGTTTAACTCCAAGGGTGTCAAAGAGACTATGGTGTCTATTTACTAAGCCTTGGATGGAGATAAAGTCGCTGGAGATAAAGTATCAGCCAATTGGCTCCTAACTGTCAGTTTTCAAACACAGCCTGTGACATGGCAGTTAGGAGCTGATTAGCTGGTACTTTATCTCCAGCGACTTAATCTCCATCCAAGGCTTAGTAAATAAACCCCTAACTGACAGAACTGCAAACATCTTTGCAGTGTACATTAAACTATTAATCTATTATACATTAACCTTAGACAGTATTAAAACCTTCCTAAATACAATGACCTAACTTATGAATGGTTTGTAGGGGATGTAGTTATGTGACCGGCGGTCACAATACTTGCACCTACATCCCGCCTCCTCACTATCCCGACGGTCAGCATGCCGATCAACAGGGAATATTCCCACTCATGGGTGTCCACGACACCCATAGAGTGAGAATACAACCTGTGGCGAGCCCGCAAGGGGCTTGGTTCTGCTTGCCCTCCCCCCATCACCAAGAATGTAAATGCTGGGATCCCGCTGTCAGTATTGTGACCGGCAGTCTCCTGACCGCCAGTCACACATACCAAACCCGTTTGTAGTTACTATGTCGGCATTCTGGCAGAATGCCAACATTACGCATGTCTACATTTATGAAGATAATGGGAGATTAATTTCTGCATTTCAAGTCTCAGACTGCATTAACCCACATGCTACTTGCAAACATCAAGTTTATGCTTTTAATCTGTTTAAACATGTGTGAGATATCTTGTAATCGTCATTCATTGAAGCTTAATTTATGCTAGCATCAGTGCTGCAAGTATGGCGGTATGGGTCGGTACTGCATACCGGTAAGAAATTGATAGCCGGTATGCAGTACCGACGGCCCGACCACCTTGCTTGCAGCCGCTGCTGTGTTTGAGGGGAGGAGAGCACAGTGTGTGCCTCTCCTGCCCCTATAGCCAGATTAAAAGGGGGTCACAGGGCATACTCTATCCCGGGACCCCCGTTGTCAGAGCACTCTGACGTTACTAGCTTTCCCTCTTATGTAGCAATACAATCAGACAGCCAGAATGTGAGCAGAACAGTATGCAGTGCAGGTAGATAAACCAGAGCATCAGGTTTCATGAGCTACTAATGGAGCAACCAGAAGAGAGATAGGAAGCTGGAGTGAGCTGTAAGTAACACAAGAATCTCAGCTGCTCCACCTCCCCACCTGGATTTCTGGATCCTGTGTAACTTGTTATCTAACGAGGGTCTAGAGAGAGACCTCCTGAACCCTGTCCCAGTGTGTAAGTAGTACAGAGGCTGCTGCTATTCTTGCATGTGACAAGATAAATTATAGATTTATTTTCTATGTGTATTTTAAGGTTGTTTAAGTTGTCTTTGTTCCACTACAAGACAATGTTATAAAATTGTGGTTTTTCAATTAGGTGGAGCTATAAACAGTACCCAGGCATTATAAACTATTAGTTTAAATCTAATATACGGTACAACGTTGTTTTAAATTTAATATACACAATCCATACCTCCCAACAGGACCCATTCAAGGAGGGACAAAATGCTCTCTACCTAGACTTCCTTCTTACGTTATGATTGCAATTACCTGTGTTGAAAAACCTTTCTTATCAATGAAATAGTTCAACACATGTGACAGCAATCATAGAGAGAAATCCAGGTAGACAGCATTTTGTCCCTCCTGGAATGGGTTATGTTGAGATGTATGCACATAACTGAATTCATCTAATCAACCCCCCCCCCCCCCTTCCCCCCAAGAAACACACACACACTCACTCTATCTCCCCCCCCCCCCCCCCTCCCCCCACCCGGTTTAAGAGCCAGCTAAGCTTAATCTGGCCCTGGCTTCAGGACAACTCAGTGAATGACCTTGAGTGGCCCGGCCAGACCCCAGACTTGAATCCAATTGAATATCTTTGGAGAGATCTGAAAATGGCTGTGCACCGATGCTTCCCATCCAACCTGATGGAGCTTGAGAGGTGCTGCAAAGAGGAATGGGCGAAACTGCCCAAAGATAAGTGTGCCAAGCTTGTGGCATCATATTCAAAAAGACTTGAGGCTGTAATTGCTGCCAAAGGTGCATCAACAGAGTATTGAGCAAAGGCTGTGAATACTTACTGTATGTACATGTGATTTCTTAGTTTTTTTATTTTTAATAAATTTGCAAAAATCTCAAACTTTTTTCACGTTGTCATTATAGGGTATCGTGTGTAGAATTTTGAGGGAAAAAAATACATTTATTCAATTTTGGAATAAGGCTGTAACATAACAAAATGTGGAAAAAGTGAAGTGCTGTGAATACTTTCCGGATTTACTGTATGTGTATCTGGCACTGCACTATTGTGGGCATATGTGTATCTGGCCCCCTATATGTGTATCACACCCCCCTTTTCATTGGCCATGCCACACCCATTTTTTGGTGCATGCACACAGTGCCACTAAGAATTTTTTTCTGCTTGCACCAATGGGTAGCATGCTGCCGGTTTACCCACACAGTTCAGTCTATGTTTTTTTGATCAATTAGTATTTCTCTCAGGTGACCAAATGCTCATATGTAGGCCTGTATCTTAATCAGACAGACTATTTCTAACATTGAACAACATGACGGAAAAGGTAATTGAAAATGTAGGTTAAAATACTTCTAAACCACTTAATCTCACTCTTTAGCTTTAAAACAAACACAGCATGTACTACTATATCTCATTTAATTTCATGGAATTCTCTCCAAAATTCACACATCATACACAGGGGTGTAGCGATGGTGGCTTCTGTGGAGTGCAAGCTCCAGACGCCAGCAAGTTAGAGTGCTGCCGCTCCCCTGCTGTGCCGTGGACAACTGTATGGGTAGCCGCAGAGGAGGCGCACACTGACTCGGATTCTGAGACTACAGAAGACCAGCACCAGCTCAAAGAGGCCGGGGCTGGTTATGCTTCGGAGGGGGAACCCCACGCAATTTTTTTTTTCTTTTTTAACTATTTCTCACGCTATTATACAGCGAAGCATGCATGGAGCTCACTGATCCATGCGTGATTCTCCAAACACGCCAGCCAAAAGCAGGTCCATTTGAAAGTTCTTTTTCTGTACGAATACCATGCTTTTCCAGCAGTGTTTGACTATTGTCGGCAGTGATTGAGAATATGAATTCCTAGTAAATTCCTGTGTTGTATGAGATGTATGTGAACAAACAACCATGTTTGACGTTCATCTTCTGCTGATATGCTCTGTCAGGCCATCCCTTGGTTGTCTATATTCTACCTTATTCAATATAAAATACCTCTACTTACATTTAAACTTTAAACATATGTTTATTTGGGTTGGATGGGCGTCGGAGCCCCTACCCACCAGCGGCACTCTCAATGCGTAACTGGATCAAAGCAATAGTCTAACATTATCGAGTTCAAATATTTTCAAAACACGGGACCTTTCGTCAGCAGGACGAGTCATAATATATGGGTTCCACTTCTTGAGAAAATATGTAGTTCTTAAGTGCACATTTGGGTATAATGAATATCTATCAAAATACATCAATTTGCTAAGCAAATTATGAACCGCCGCCATAGACGGAGTTGATTTTGAGATCCAAGCATTTAAGATCACTGTTTTGGCAACAGGTACTAAAACCGTAAAAAACGGTATAAGATGTTTATCCCATGCTGCTAGGGCCCAAGTGTCAAAGTTTGCGAATAACATCGAAATCGGATCAAATGGAATATTTAGAGAATAAGAGGAATTTATAAAGTTTCTTAATTCGTGCCAAAAGCGTTTCATTTGGCCGCAGGCCCAAAAATTATGGAACAATGAGGCTGAAGAGTGATGGCATTTTGGACAGGAACCATCTTCGTCTTGGACAAAGTGGCTCCGTTGTTGTTGGGATATGTACACCCTGTATAGTGTTTTCATATGAACTTGCTGTAAAGAAGCTGTGTGTAGTATTTTTAGAGTTTTATGGTAGTGAGTGAATAACGAAGTTTCAGGTATACAAGGAGTAATATCTCTCCCCCACCGACCTCCACACTGCATGTTTAGCTGGAGACATCAATTCCTGATACAGGTTGAGTATCCCATATCCAAATATTCCGAAATACGGAAATATTCCGAAATACAGACTTTTTTAAGTGAGACTGAGATAGTGAAACCTTTGTTTTTTGATGGCTCAATGTACACAAACTTTGTTTAATACTCAAAGTTATTAAAAATATTGTATTAAATTACCTTCAGGCTGTGTGTATAAGGTGTATATGAAACATAAATGAATTATGTGTATGTACACACACTTTGTTTAATGCACAAAGTTATAAAAAATATTGGCTATAATTACCTTCAGGCTGTGTGTATAAGGTGTATATGAAACATAAATGCATTCTGTGCTTAGCTTTAGGTCCCATCACCATAATATCTCATTATGGTATGCAATTATTCCAAAATACGGAAAAATCCCATATCCAAAATTCCTCTGGTCCCAAGCATTTTGGATAAGGGATACTCAACCTGTATATACTGTAAGTCTCGTTTTATATTTATCAATCAAGAATAAGGTCGCTACTTGAGCTATAGGGTCCAGGGAATCCGGCCACAGCATGACGGTGGGGGGGGGGGGGGGGGGGGGGAGACTTAATATAGTGTGTAAGTTGAAGGAAGGGAAAGCAGTAATGATCCGAAACCCCATAGATTTCTTTCAAATGGGAGGAGGAAAATTGGCCACCCGGATCAAAAACTTGGGAAGTGCTGCGCAGCCCCTTTAATCTGAGTCTGTAGAAATACATATTTTGCAGTCCAGGGAGGAACATGGGGTAGCCCCACATGGGTATACATTTCAAATTCTGAGGGGATTTACCGAGTTTTTTTGTTAACTGCCCACCAAGCGTTATATGTGTCCCTAAAGATCAAATTAGAATAAACCTGGGCAGGTAATTTTGTTCTGTTGGTATGCAATAGTGCACCTGGAGCATAAGGTGAAAATAAAGCACAGTCTAGATCATAGGAAGTGTATTTACTTGTCTCTAACAGCCAGTCGTATATGTATTGAAACATTAGAGCACGGGAATATTGAAGCAAGTCAGGGAAACCCCATCCTCCCTCCGCCTTAGGTAATTGAAGTTTCTGTCTGGATATCCAGGATTTCTTAGATCTCCAAATAAATTTCTGAAAAATCGAATATAACTCCCCTATATCATTCAACATAAGTCTAATAGACGGCATTTGCATACAGTATGTAAGCTCAGGCAACAGGATAGTCTTAATAACTTCCAGCCTGCCCAGTAATGACAAGGGAGGTTAATCCAGTTCTCCAAAGATTTAGAAAAATGAGTAAGCAAAGGTGAATAGTTAATTTTATAAAGAGATGACAAAAAATTCGGGATCAAGATACCTAAGTATTTGATGTGTGATTGTATGACTCTAATAGAATTCAAAGGAGAGCTGTCCGAAAAAGAAGGAGGGGGACCTTTGAGCATAAGAAGTTCCGATTTGTCTAAGTTGATTTTGTATCCTGAGAAGGAGCTAAATCTTTGTATAATTTTAAAACTCCGGGGGATGGACGATTCAGGGTTGGAAAGAAAAAGTAGCATGTCGTCAGCAAAGAGAGATAAACGTAGATCAATTTTGCCTATTGAAATACCTGAGAACAAAGGAGATTGTCTTAAAGCAATTGCTAAAGGTTCTAATGCGAGGACAAACAGAAGAGGGGAAAGGGGGCACCCCTGTCTGGTCCCTCTCCTAATTGGAAAGTGAGCAGACAAATAACCATTACAAATCAGTTGAGAAGACGAATTGGCATATAACGACTGAAGAATAGTTATAAATGTCGTGGGAATCTAAAGCAAAGTAAAGTATCATAAAGATGCTCGCAGTGCACCATGTCGATTGCCTTTTCGACATCAAGTGATAAAATAGCCTTTGACATGTTAGACCTGGGGCACTGGGAGTCATGCACCGCAGCCAGTACCTGTCGAATGTTCACCACCGAGTTGCGATTCCTCACAAAACCTGTTCGGTCAGAATGTATGACACTAGGAAGAACCATCTTAAGTGTATTGGCTAAAATTTTAGTCAGTAATTTGTAATCAATATTAAGAAGGGATATTGGTCTGTATGAACCGGGATCAGAAAGGTTACGACCAGGCTTTGGGAGGAGCCTTAGGACAGCCGAATTGAAATAAGCAGGAATAACGCCAGAGTTAATTATAGAATTAAATACTGAAGTCAAGACCGGAACTATAGACGGGCTAAGTAATTTATAATAATCTGGGGTAAGACCATCCGGGTCTGGGGCCTTACCAGACTTCAGTTCAGTAATAGTCGCAGCTACTTCTATCTCGGTCATGGGGGCGGTCAAATAAGCTGCCTGGGATGCATCGATTTGTGGAATTGGGAGAGCTTCCCAAAAGGAGGCGTCTTCATTCCGAGACGGAGGTGGGGGGAATATAAAGAGGTATTAAAGTCCGTCAGGCCTTGAGTGGTTTGTTCATTATTGGCAGACAAGGTCCCATCCTCCAGTCTCAAAGGATGGATGGAAGATGAGGGGCGTTGTCCCTTCAGAAGGTTTGATAGTGTTTTACTGGGTTTGTTCCCAAACTTGTAAAACCGATAGCCCGTTCAGAATGAATAATTCCCCTCATACTTAGTGAGAAGAGCATCAAATAGTGATTCCGCTGCCATGTACTCAGATTTTGTGGCACTGGAAGGGGAGTTTTTAAAGTTGTTAAAAGCGCTCGTAAGAACATGCTGAGCGGAGACATAATCCTTCAATTAGGCCTTCCTCGATGACGATGAATGGGCAATAATGTTGCCCCATATCACCGCCTTCGAAGCCTGCCAAAACAACGGTGGGTTAGTAGTCTGCATGTCAGAAATATGAAAGACAAAATCATCCCAACTGTCTCTAATTCTTTGTCTGAAGTCAGGGGAAGTATCCAGAGCAGGAGGGCAGCGCCAAAAGATAAAATTTTCTGCACGGGTACTAACTGAAGCTCTACCGATATCACAGCATGGTCTGATTGGGAAATAGATTCAATCACTGCGCACATGGTCTTGGCTAGTAAGGTGTCAGACAGTAATATGTAATTTATACATGATAGAGTGCCCCTCGCTGCAGACAAACATGTAAAGTCACGCTCAGTCGGGTGCATAACCCTGCAAATATCAATCAATTGTAGTTTCTTAGCCAGGGAAGGGATACAATTTGGGTGTATTTCCCCCATGTTCCCTCGGAAACTGCTTATCTAAAAACTTTCCAATCCCCACAAACGATGAGGCGGGAATCCGCTAGAGGTGTCAATTTAGTAAGGACTGTTTGCAAAAAACATTTATTATACATATTAGGCGTGTAGACGTTGCATAGAGTGAAAGGCCGATTGTTATACTGAATACGGCACACTACCCATCTGCCATCTGAATCAGCAGAAATAGACTGGACCTCGATGGGGACATTTTGCTTTGATATAATCACTACCCCTCTGGTTTTCTTAGAGAACGAGGCGGCTGCCAACACCCTCCAGCCTAAGACATTCAATCTCTGTACATCAGGGGACAGGAGGTGAGACTCCTGCAAAAACACGATATCTAGGCGGTGTTTTTGTAAATAAATCAGTATCTTTTTTCATTTTTGTGGGGAGTTCATGCCTCCCACATTCCAGCTACCCACTTTAAGGGACGACATTAAACCAAAGGCGGGAGTACCGACATACCGTTAAATTTGAAGGAGATAAATCCTTAAACAACAAGGGCCATAGCATAGCAGAGACTCCGACACCCATCAGGGGAAGGAAGGGAGAGGGAAACAGTACAACAGGAAAAAGATGGACAAACATAACTACAAAACAAAAAACAAGCATGAATCGCAAAATGACATTCCGGTATAGGAACTGAACCGGCGTAACCATACATAACCGAAATTTTTACAGAAACCTGTGACCACCCTAAATCAGTATATGTGGATAACCGGTCCGCTGGATTGACCGCAGCAACAAAATATAAACTAAAAACATATGTAAGTTATCCAGTACATTAGGCAATAATGGAAGATAAGCAAAGGCACATGGAGCATAATAGCTTATATAAGGGACAGAGGGTGGAAGAAGATAGATTCGAGGAAAAGAGGAGAAAAAGAAGAAGAGGAGGGAGAAGAGAAGGTGGATCAGAGGCATCTCCACCGCTACGTTAAATTGGGAAAGCATATCAAGAATATATCTCAATATCTTATATAAAAACCGTACAATCTGAAAAAATAAATAAAATGATAGAAGAAAAGGGACAAAAACAAATATATCTAAATAAGCATCATAATTATATATAAGCAGTAGTGCACATCCTCAGGCGCACAAAAGGAGCGCACGGAATCATGTCGTACAGTAGGCAAAATTGAAGAGAATCAAAGGCGTACGAAGCGCAATCATTTGTAAGGGATATGAAATATAAGAAAATGCATTCGGGGATAAGAATAAGAGTATAAGGAGGGTCTGTGACATCTCTACCGCTACAATATTTAGAAAAATGTATACCTAAGACCCACCCCAATATTGCATATCAAAACCGTGTCATTAGATAGGAGTGCATGAAATGAAAAAAAGAAAAGAGACAAAAGAGATAAAAGCAGACATAACGAAATAACCATTAACTTTTGCATATAATCAGCAGAGCATATGGGCGGGTGCATACAAGGGGCGCATTAGTAGCACAAGTAAAGAGCAATACTTCGCCAGGCGAAGAGGCTCATCATCCAGTCGGAGCACACTCAATCGCGAAGATCAGAGTCTTTAGAGAGTTCCTGAAGATAGGATTCCGGGTCACGCACCGAGAGGAAGTCTTTGAATGAATTATCTCTCTCTCTCTCTGTATATATATATATATATATATATATATACATATATATATATATATATATATATATATATATAATGTGCAGCCGCACCGGATAGAGTAACGCAAACTTCTGTCGTTCCTGGATAAGTTTAGAGCACAGCGGGGAAAACTCTTTCCTGGCCTTTGTTAGCTCAGCAGAATAGTCTTGAAAAATCAACAGAGAATGCCCTTCCCAAGATAAATTACGGTGTTTGCGGGAAGCGTGCCATAATATCTCTTTATGGAGATAATGCAAAACTTTAAAAATCACAGCACGGGGTCTGCCGCCCTCCTGTGGGCAAAACGAGCCAAGGCGGTGGGCCCTCTCAATAACTATGTCAGCACATTCAGCTTTTACCTGCAAAAGAGCCGGTAGGATGTCCCGTACAAAAAGAAGCAAACCTGCACCTTTCACAATCTCAGGCAAGCCAATAATACGTAAATTCTGCCTTTTGGTCCTGTTCTCCAGTTCATCTCTTTTGTTATGGAGGCTATAACATGCCTTAGTATTCAGACTAACTGCCTTCTTTTTAAATTGGCTATATCAGCAAAGCATTCCCCCAATCTAAGCTCTGTAGTAGCAGTGGCGTGCGGTGAGGTCAGTGGCTGGTGAGGCACTGCAGCCATAATGTCCGCCAAATCCTGCTGATGACCCCTACCACCACTGCCGCCAATGCCCGCTGCCTGCCTGCTCATTATACTTGTGATATATTGTACATTTTTATAGAAAAAAAAATTAGTGTTTGGGACTGGGAAGGGGTGGGAGGAGGACATGAATGCAATTTTGTTGTCCAGGGCTTCCTTTAATTTAATAGCACCGTGGATGCGGCGTTATTAAGTTAAAAAAAGACAAACACTGCTGCGAGCATAGAATTTATAAAAAAAATGGAGCTTTCAAATAGACCTGCTTTTTGCTGGCTTGTTGTGATAGTCATGCACGGATCAGCTACATCCGTGCATGCTTATCTGTGGAAAAGGCTATGAATTGGTTAAAATTTTAAAAAAGAAATGCGTGTGGGTCCCCCCTCCTAAGTATAACCAGCTTCGGGCTCTTTGAGCCGGTCCTGGTTGTTTAAATACTGGGGAAAAATTGGACAGGGGTTCCCCGTATTTAGACAACCAGCACCGGGCTCTTAGTCCGGTCCTGGTTCCAAAAATACGGGGGACAAAAGATGTAGGGGTCCCCCGTATTTTTTAAAACCAGCACAGCACCGGGCTCCACTAGCCAGGGACATAATGCCACAGCCGGGGGACACATTTATGTAGGTCCCTGCGGCCGTGGCATTACCCCCCCAACTAGTCACCACTGGCCGGGGTTCCCTGGAGGAGTGGGGACCCCTTTAATCAAGGGGTCCCCCCCCTCCAGCCACCCAAGGGCCAGGGGTGTTGTGGAACTACAAGGCCCAGCAAGCCTCCCCTGCTTGCTGGTACTTGGAGAACCTCAAGTACCAGCATGCGGGGAAATAACGGGGCCACTGGTACCTGTAATTCTACAACAACAAAAATACCCAAATAAAAACACAACACACACACCGTGACAGTAAAAATGTATTAAAACACACTTACACACTCACACATACTTACCTACATGCCACGCCGGTCACGTCCACTTGTCCAGTAGAATCCAATAGGGCCGGTACCTGTAAAAATGAGAGAGATTACTTACCTACATCCCACGCCGGTCACGTCCACTTGTCCAGTAGAATCCAATAGGGCCGGTACCTGTAGAGGAGAGAGGGCACACAATTTGTTCTTCGGCAGACTTACTTACTTATACACTCAGGCATATGCATTTAGGAGTTTGGAAAGAGAGAGAGAGAGAGAGAGGGGAGGGAGAGAGGGAGAGGGAGAGGGAGAGGGAGAGGGAGAGAGAGAGAGAGAGAGAGAGACACGAACCTGGAGTGAATCTGTTTGCGCCCTCCAGCTGTACTTGCCGGCAGAGGGAGCAGCTCTGACACTGACAGCGGGGGATCTGCTCAGCGGACCTGCCACTGCGACGCCCGGCGTGGCCGTGGACAGACAAGGAGGGGGAACATGCGGCAGCACGAACCTCGGCTAACTCATTTCCGCCCTCCAACTGCTCCTGCTGAGCAGGTCTGACAGCGGCTCTGCTCAGCGGCGACAGCGGCTCTTCTTAGCGGCGCCCGGCGCGGACAGAGGAGGGAGAACATGCGCCAGGAGGGGGACTGTGCCTGACAAGGAAGCGGCCACGCTGGGGGAGGTGAGCACTCATATTTCAGCTTATAGGTGATTGGACCAGCGGATCCAGCCCTGGATCCGCTGTCCAATCACATCTGTCCCTATCGTCGTGGCACTTCTATTAGTGCCGCTTCCTCGTCTATTTTCTATGGGCTTTTACAGCCCAGTGCTTGGCTGCTTTCTCCTCCATCCCATTCACAACGGGAGGCACTGTTATCAGTGCCTCCTAACCTGCTACTTCCATAACTTACAATGGTTAAAATAATATTACGAAGTTACTTATGACACAGAACATGTCATAAGTATCTTCCTTGTATTATTTTACTAAATAATGACAGGGGAGGCACTGCCTCCCCTGCCTCCCCTGACTGCACGTCCCTGTGTAGTAGATAGCCTTTGGGAAAATTAATTGAGCCAGCTGTTTATTTATGTCTGCAGTCTGCTCCTTCAAGAGAGGCCCCAGAGTCTCCTTAATTGCCTGTACAATGGCCGTGTATGTAACTGGTGCCTCCGATATCTGTGAGCCCGCCGTGAGGGGCTGCTGTGTTCAGACAGGCTGTGAGAAGGGGGGGAGAGGGGGACTTGCTCCACGAGTCTTGCGGGGGATAGCCCTGGAGAGTGAGGAGCGGGGGCTGCCGAGCAGGCACAGACTCACCCCCAGCCGTGGCCGCCGCCATTTTGGAATCCGAGCGGCGCTGCTCCTTCCGGCTCTTATTTCGCGGCATAAGAGGCGCAAAGTAGCGCTCCATGCACCGGGGGGACTGCTGCAGAAAAGCGGGGACCCAGCGGGCCGGTTGTGTGAGCCTAGATAGCCGTGGAAAGGCTCAGATCAGCGGGGGCCAGCGGAGCTCCATGCTTCAGCTGCCTCCCATGCAGCACCCGGAACCGGAAGTCTCCTCTACTCACATTTAAAGCTATTAACCAAACTACACCAGCATATATCTCTGCGCTTATCTCAAAATATTTCCCAACTCGACTTCTCCACTTGGCACAAGATCTGCATCTCTCATTCACACAGATTACTGCATCCCATTCACAATTGCTGGAGTTTCCGCAGGCAGCACCCACTCTATGGAATGCCCTCCCATGCACAATAAGACTTTCCTCCAGCCTCCAAACATTCCCTGAAAACTCACCTCTTCAGGCAAGCCTATCAAATTCCGGAACCGCCCAGATAACCTTCATTACATCCCCTCAGAATTGTCTTTGCAATCTGGTGGGGCCGCTATGCTATAGATAGAGCCTATCCTTTTGTATCATTACTATTGCCCTATAGATTGTAAGCTTGCGAGCAGGGCCTTCCTACCTCTATATCTGTCATTACCCAGTTTGTCTTGTCACTGTTGTTTCCAATTGTAAAGCGCTACGGAATATGCTGCGCTATGTAAGAAACTGTAAATAAAATAAATGACATTTAGGGTAAAAAGGTACTGTCAAGATGCATAATGTCAACATTTTGACCATATCAACATTGTCAGGGACGACATTGTGACCATGTTGACATAACTATTTTAGCTGTCTCTACCTGTTACAAAATCCCCAGTGCCTGTAGTTTGTCTGTTTTAGAAAACATTTTCATAGGATCTTTTCTAACTATCAGCTAACTCCTATTTTCCATGTGAGATGTTGGAAGCCCAGATTGTTACCATAACACATTGGGCAAAGACCCAAAGCTTTGTCAAAATTACCAAGCTCTATAGATCATTACTGTGTACAGAACTGCAGGATATTATGGGGCTCTATAAATAGATGCTAATCATTTTATTATACTATTGCTAAGTTGATAGATAATAAATTGAGGCCATACATCAGAACAATATTGTTGGCTAGGTGAAACGAAAATCATTGTTTGCTCCAACATGGCAAATACAGTTGTTCCAGCTAGTTGTAAAAATTGTTTCAGTTTTCCCAACTAGTTGCCCGATAATCGTTCTAGTGTAGGATGAAAATTTCCAGTGTCTGAGCTGCCGCTGTCAGTCTGGAATCCCTGTAGGAATGGAGCTAGAGGAGGGTCAGTGCTGGATCAGCCCTGCTGCTGCACAGGACAGCGAGTGCAGTCCCCACTACAATAACACTGCGCTCTCCTGGATTATTTATTTTATTTATTTATTAACCATTTCTTATATAGCGCAGCAAATTCTGTTGCGCTTTGCAACTGGACACAATTAGAAGACAAAACTGGGTAAAAACAAACAGTCATAGAGGTAGGAAGGCCCTGCTCGCAAGCTTACAATCTATGGGGAAACAGGCATTGATACACAAGGATAGGTGCTATCTATTGCATAGTTCACCAGATTGTAAAGGTTCCTTGTGGGCTGCATGATATCACATCACAGCAGTGATGAACCAGGTTCAGGGGAAAGCAGAGTGAAGAATGTAGGGGATATGTGTGTACTGTACTGTGAGGATATAATTGAATAGGAGAGCGATGAAGGTAATGTGAGCGGTTCTGGAATTGGATAAGCTTGTCTGAATAGGTGAGTTTTCAGGGAACGCTTCAAGGTTTGAAGACTAGAGGAGAGTCTTATTGTACGTGGTAGTGCATTCCACAGAGTGGGTGCAGCCCAAAGAAAGTCCTGTAATCGTGCATGGGAGCAAGTAATGAGTTTGGATGAGAGACGTAGATCTTGTGAAGAGCGAAGAGGTCGGGTTGGGAGATATTTTGAGATAAGTGAAGAGATGTATGTTGGTGTAGTATGGTTAATAGCCCTGTGTGTAAGTAACAGTATTTTATATTGAATACGGTAGAATACAGGTAGCCAATGTAGGGACTGACAGAGTGGGTCTGCAGACGATGAACATCTAACCAGGAATATTAGCCTCGCAGCTGCATTCAGAATGGATTGTAATGGTGAGAGTCTCTTCTTAGTAAGACCAGTAAGACTATTGCAATCATCAATGCGGGAGATAATGAGAGCATGGATTAGGGTTTTAGCAGTGTCTTGTGTAAGATATGATCGTATTTTGGATATGTTTCTTAGATGCATGTAACATGATTTTGAGACAGATTGAATGTGGGGAGCAAAGGACAATTCTGAGTCAAGTATGACACCTAGGTAGCAAGCTTGTCGTGTAGGGCTGATTGTAGAGTTCTCAACAGTGATAGTAATATCAGGTGTCACTGGCCTAGACTGAGGGTGTTGTGAACTCGGGGATTCTTCCGATGGTTGGGAAGAGGAACCACAACTGAGCCGGAACAGGGGTGGCCTAATATAGGATTTCCTCATACAGGACGCTGACAGTAAGGTTTGGTGAAATATTGAAGAGCTTTATTGCAGGAAAAGAACAACTTAAAGTCATATCTCATAAAGGAACTTATGAGGGAATGTCCAGACCCATTGAAGGGTTTTGTGAGCAATATTAGAAATACTGGTGACTGAAGGAACTGTGGGTGATGTTGACAAGTCACTGATAACTTGAAGAACTTGTAAATGGTGGTTAGAGACACAAATGGTTAAAAGAACTTGTGAGCGGAGATTAAGACACTGATGATTTGAAGAATTTAAGTGCAGTGGTTTAAGACACTGTTGATTTGTAGAACTTGAGAACGGTGACTGAGACGCTGATGATGTGAAGAACTTAAGTGCAGTGGTTTGAGACGCTGGTGATTCGTAGAACTTGAGATCGGTGACTAGGGCCCGCAGCCCACGCTGATTCCTAGGAGCACTGGTGACTGGACCGCAAAGAGACACACCGGCCGCTGGATACAATGGAGCCGGTGCAGCGAACTGGCACCTGGAAATGCCGGAGACACTGGAGTACAACTTCAGAGATTCTTGCCGGGAACAAGAGCGCTGGCATCCACGTCAGGGAAAGACGATACTCAGGCGCCGAGGCGCTGCCCGGCGTCTGCCTTTAAATCTCCCGCCTCCGCTGGAACAGTCTGATGATGTCACCTGCCCCCCGTCCACGTGATGCCGGGTGTCATGGCGGCGCCCATGCCCTGGAGAACTGCCGGGAGCCACGCCAGCCAGAAGCCGGAGCCCGTGGCCCACCGAAGGCGGAGGCCGCAACACAGACCAGCAGACACGCAGGGGTAAGCGCGGCGAACGCCGCCTCTGGCATGTGACAGTACCCCCTCCTCCAGGTGTGGCCCCTGGACACTTTCCAGGTTTTGTCGGATGTCTCGAATGGAAGATCCGCACCAGCCAGGGAGCCGTAACTTCAGTAGCCTTGACCCAGCTCCTTTCCTTGGGGCCAAACCCTTTCCATTCCACCAAATACTGTAGATTCTTGTGAAGATAGCGAGAATCAAGAATAGCTTTGATTTCAAAGTCTGTACCCTCTTCAGCCTGTGCAGAGGTTGGCCTTGGGGACTTGGAATGAAACCGGTTCAAAACAAGAGGGCGAAGAAGAGAGACATGAAAGGAATTTGGTATCCGGAGATGGGATGGCAATCCCAATTTGCAAACAACCGGATTCAGGACTTGTAACATGGGTTAAGGACCAATGAACCTTGGAGCGAACTTCATAGTGGGCACCTTCAAACGGAGATTGCGGGTAGAGAGCCATACCCTGTCACCAACCTTGTATTGAGGAGCTGCCCGTTGCTTCCTATCCGCAAAGAACTTATAGCGGCCAGAAACTCTCTTGAGGTTGGCATAAACTCGACTCCAGATTTGACTGAAGTGCCGGAGAGTAGAGGCTGCAGCAGGAACTTCTTCCGGAGGACAAATGGGTAATTCCGGAACTTGGGGATGAAATCCATAATTAATGAAAAATGGAGACTCACCAGTCGAAGAGTGGTATAGATGATTATGGGCGAACTCGGCCCAGGGCAACAACTCCACCCAATTATCTTGCGAGGGGGAGAGATAAACACGGAGAAAAGTCTCTAAATCTTTATTTACGCGTTCAGTTTGCCCATTGGTCTGTGGATGGTAAGCGGATGAAAACTTGAGTTTTATTTGTAAGGCCTTACAGAGGGCTCTCCAGAATCTTGCCGTAAACTGTACCCCTCGGTCAGAAACTATTTCCAGAGGTAAACCGTGCAGGCGGAAGTGTTCCCGAATAAATAACAAAGCCAACTTAGAAGCTGGTGGTAACCCGGTCAACGGAACAAAATGTGCCATCTTAGAGAAACGGTCAATAATCACCCAGACAGTGTTATGACCCTTAGAGAGAGGCAGTTCAGTAACAAAGTCCATAGAGATATGAGTCCAAGGCCTCTTAGGAATGGACAATGGGTGTAACAACTCCGCAGGAGGCAGACGAAGAATTTTGTGCTGAGCACATTGAGGACACAAGTTGACATACTCTTGAACGTCCTTCTTCATAGTGTCCCACCAGTAAGATCTTCGTAGAAATTCCCACATCTTTTGAACTCCAGGATGGCCGGAAAACTTGGAAATGTGAGCCCACTGCAACAATCTTGGTCGAAAATTTAACTGGCACAGACATTCTTCCAGGAGGAGGACCCAACGTGGTGGGAGCCGCTGAAATAGAAACTGGACTGAGAATCAAAGCCTTTTCAACTGAATTCTCCTCATCCGAAGCCATTAAGGAACGGGATAGGGCATCCGCCTTGGTGTTAAGAGTTCCAGCCCGGTACTTAATGACAAATGAAAATCGGGCAAAGAAGAGCGCCCATCTTGCTTGACAGGGATTAAAGCACTGGGCCGTCTTGAGATACAGCAAATTCTTGTGATCAGTGAAAATCGTAATTAGGTGTTTAGCACCTTCCAAAAGATATCTCCATTCTTCCAAAGCAGATTTTATTGCCAAAAGCTCTTTGTCTCCAATGGTGTAATTTAGTTCAGCAGGAGAGAACTTGCGAGAATGAAAACCACATGGATGTAACTTCCCATCTGGAGCGTACTGCGAAAGTACGGCACCAATGCCTACCGTAGAAGCATCAACCTCCAGAAAGAATCGTTTTAAAAAGTCTGGTTGCTGAAGTACCGGAGCGGTCATAAAGGCTGCCTTCAACTGAGCGAATGCTGCTACAGCTTCAGAGGACCAATGGCTTGGGTCAGCCCCCTTCTTGGTTAGGGCAGTAAGAGGCGCCACAATAGTAGAGAAACCCTTTATGAATTTCCGGTAGTAATTTGCAAACCCCAGAAATCGTTGCACCGATTTCAAGGAAAGAGGCGGAGTCCAGTCCCGAATGGCAGAGAGTTTCTCCGGATCCATACGCAGCTCCGTGCCTGAAATAATGTAACCCAGAAATGGAATAGAGGGGACCTCAAAGGTGCACTTGGAAATCTTGCCGTATAGATGGTTCTCTCGCAACCGAAGTACCTCTTTAACTTGTACTCTGTGCTCAGTGAGATTCTTCGAAAATATCAGGATGTCATCCAAATATACCACTGCATTTAGGTATAACATATCCCGAAAAATTTCATTAATGAATCCCTGGAAGACGGCGGGGGCGTTGCTGAGGCCGAACGGCATTACCAAGTACTCATAATGCCCGTCCCTAGTATTGAAGGCTGTCTTCCATTCGTCCCCTTGTCGGATACGTATCAAGTTATAAGCTCCCCTTAAATCGAGCTTGGTGAAGACCCGAGCTCCGCGAACTCTATCAAAAAGCTCCGTGATGAGCGGCAAAGGATACTTATTCTTAATGGTGACTTCATTTAGACCACGATAGTCGATACATGGCCTCAGCCCTCCGTCCTTTTTCTTCACAAAAAAGAAACCTGCTCCCGCCGGGGAAGTAGAGGGGCGGATGAATCCCTTCTGCAGATTAGACTTGATATATTCTGACATAGCTTGAGTCTCGGGTACTGATAAAGGATAAGTGCGACCCTGAGGTGGCATTTTCCCCGGAACGAGCTCAATAGGACAGTCCCAGGGTCTATGCGGTGGTAACTGATCGGCCGCCTGTTCCGAGAACACATCTGTAAACTCCCGATAAGCCTCTGGAATAAGCCCTTCGTCTGACTTGGAAGATACACGAAGCGGGTAGACAGGAGTGAGACAGTTCGAATGA
The DNA here is from genome assembly GCF_028390025.1 of Pseudophryne corroboree. Lineage (NCBI taxonomy): Eukaryota > Metazoa > Chordata > Amphibia > Anura > Myobatrachidae > Pseudophryne > Pseudophryne corroboree. The sequence continues at coordinate 579,106,689 of NC_086449.1, forward strand.
CAAAATGGACTCCAAGAAATTATCTGTGTCGACCTCCAGTCGACGTGAGGGTTGTGAAGCTTGAGCCAGGGAAGACCAAGAACGAGATCATGAGGCATCTCCCGAATCACAAGGAACTCCAGATGTTCTTGATGCAAAGCTCCCACTTGCAGCTTGATTGGCATTGTATGACTTGAAATCAGACCATTAGGAATTTGGGTACCATTAATAGCAGTTATCGTAATAGGTCGTTCGACCGACCGTAACTTCAAACCCAGATTCTGGGCACAGGAAAGGGAAATAAAATTCCCCGCAGCCCCTGAGTCCAACAGTGCCTTAACAGATTTGACTTCAGACTCAGAAAACAGAGACACGGAGAGTAAACAGTCCACTGCCGGAGAAGATTGAGAAAAAACCCCAGGCTCGACTTCTCCAGAACAAGCTAGGACTGCCCGTTTCCCGGGCGAGACTTGCAAGACTTGAGAAAATGATCCGCCGCTCCACAGTAGAGGCAGAATCTACCCTCACGACGACGCTGACGTTCTTCTGGGGACAGCCGAGACCGATTAATCTGCATGGGTTCGTCTGGACTTGAAATAACTGTTTGCTTGGGCGGAAGAGATCGGAATCTCGACCGGTCTGACCGACTACGTTCACCACTTCGTTCCTGCATGCGAAGATCCACCTTCACACAGAGTGAGATCAACTGTTCCAAGGAATCTGGCAGATCTCTAGTGATCAACTCGTCCTTTAAACGATCCGAGAGCCCGTTCCAAAAAGCAGCCCGAAGGGCATCATTATTCAAGCACAGTTCTGAAGCTATGGTTTTGAAAGTGAATCACATACTGTCCCACTGTACGAGAGCCTTGTCGAACTCGGAGCAAGTCAGCAGAGGCAGCGGTCGTCCTGCCGGGCTCATCAAAGATCCTTCGGAATGACGTGATGAAGTTGGTATAACTAGAAACTAATGGATCTGATCGCTCCCACAACGGTGACACCCACTCCAACGCTGAACCCTCAAGCAAAGAGATAATGTATGCCACTTTAGACCGATCAGTAGGAAAGTTATGTGAGAGGAGTTCGAAATGTAGCTCACACTGATTGAGGAAACCACGGCAATTCTTTGGATTCCCGTTATAACGAGGGGGAGTGGGAAGCTGAAGGCGTGACCAGGTTCCAGACAAGGACGGAACATTGCTAGAGACAACCACTGGAGCGGATACTGGAACTGGAGCTGGAACCACTGAAGCCAGAGAAGTCTGGATTTGATACAGCCGGCCAGATAATTCCTGGAGATAATGCATCACCTGATTCTGTGCTGCTTCCTGACTCTGTACTCGGGAAACCAGGTCCTGCATGGTGCTTGCCTCTGGGTTCCGATTCCCCGGGTCCATGTGGCCTGAGTATACTGTCACTGGCCTAGACTGAGGGTGTTGTGAACTCGGGGATTCTTCGATGGTTGGGAAGAGGAACCACAACTGAGCCGGAACAGGGGTGGCCTAATATAGGATTTCCTCATACAGGACGCTGACAGTAAGGTTTGGTGAAATATTGAAGAGCTTTATTGCAGGAAAAGAACAACTTAAAGTCATATATCATAAAGGAACTTATGAGGGAATGTCCAGACCCATTGAAGGGTTTTGTGAGCAATATTAGAAATACTGGTGACTGAAGGAACTGTGGGTGATGTTGACAAGTCACTGATAACTTGAAGAACTTGTAAATGGTGGTTAGAGACACAAATGGTTAAAAAAACTTGTGAGCGGAGATTAAGACACTGGTGATTTGAAGAACTTAAGTGCAGTGGTTTAGGACGCTGATGATTTGTAGAACTAGGGAACGGTGACTGAGACGCTGATGATTTGAAGAATTTAAGTGCAGTGGTTTAAGACGCTGTTGATTTGTAGAACTTTAGAACGGTGACTGAGACGCTGATGATGTGAAGAACTTAAGTGCAGTGGTTTGAGACGCTGGTGATTCGTAGAACTTGAGAACGGTGACTAGGGCCCACAGCCCACGCTGATTCCTAGGAGCACTGGTGACTGGACCGCAAAGAGACACACCGGCCGCTGGATACACTGGAGCCGGTGCAGCGAACTGGCACCTGGAAATGCCGGAGACACTGGAGTACAACTTCAGAGATTCTTGCCGGGAACAAGAGCGCTGGCATCCACGTCAGGGAAAGACGATACTCAGGCGCCGAGGCGCTGTCCGGCGTCTGCCTTTGAATCTCCTGCCTCCGCTGGATTGGCAGAACAGTCTGATGACGTCACCTGCCCCCCGTCCACGTGATGCCGGGTGTCATGGCGGTGCCCATGCCCTGGAGAACCGCTGGGAGCCGCGCCAGCCAGATGCCGGAGCCCGTGGCCCACTGAAGGCGGAGGCCGCAACACAGACCAGCAGACACGCAGGGGTAAGCGCGGCGAACGCCGCCTCTGGCGTGTGACATCAGGTTGGTAACTGCTATTGGCCGGTGGAAAATAGGATTTTAATACCTACCGGTAAATCCTCTTCTCTTAGTCCGTAGAGGATGCTGGGGATGCTTCAAAAACCATGGGGTATAGACGGGATCCGCAGGAGACATGGGCACTTTAAGACTTTAAAAGGGGTGTGAACTGGCTTCTCCCTCTATGCCACTCCTCCAGACTCCAGTTATAGGAACTGTGCCCAGGGAGACGGACATTTCGAGGAAAGAATTTATTGTTAAACCACGGTGAGCATTTTACCAGCTCACACCTCCATTATGCCGCAGAACGTGGCATTCAATAGAATACCAGCCGACTGCATGAAGAATATGCAGCAATACGCTGACATAAAACCGTAACACAACCTATGTGTGTAAACACAACCAGTAACAGCATAACGCATGCTATGGCCTGAACATCGTCAGCAACAGGCTGACTTAAACACAACACACCATGTGTGTAAACATACCCAATGACTGCAGATACAGTACGCACTGGGACGGGCGCCCAGCATCCTCTACGGACTAAGAGAAAAGGATTTACCGGTAGGTATTAAAATCCTATTTTCTCATACGTCCTAGAGGATGCTGGGGATGCTTCAAGAACCATGGGGTTTATACCAAAGCTCTAGAACGGGCGGGAGAGTGCGGATGACTCTGCAGCACTGATTGACCAAACGAGGTCCCCCTCAGCCAGGGTATCAAACTTGTAAAACTTCGCATAGGTGTTTGAACCCGACCAAGTAGCTGCTCGGCAGAGTTGTAATGCCGAGACCCCTCGGGCAGCCACCCAGGAAGAGCCCACCTTTCTGGTAGAATGGGCTTTCACCGATTACGGTAACGGCAACCCTGCCGTTGAATGAGCCTGCTGAATAGTATTACAGATCCAGCGCGCAATAGTCTGCTTAGAAGCAGGAGCCCCAATCTTGTTGGGAGCCCACAGGAGAAACAGAGCCTCTGTTTTCCTAATCTGCGCCGTTCTGGCGACATAGATTTTCAAAGCTCTAACCACATCGAGAGACTTCGATTCCGCCAAGGCGTCAGTAGTCACTTGCACCACAATAGGCTGGTTTACGTGAAACGATGAAACCACGTTTGGCAGAAATTGCTGACGAGTTCTTAACTCCGCTCTATCAGCATGGAAGATTAAATAAGATATTTTGTGAGACAAAGCCGCCAACTCAGATACCCGCCTTGCGGATGTCAAGGCCAACAACATGACTACTTTTCAAGTAAGGAATTTGAACTCCAACCTTATGTAAAGGTTCAAACCAAGGAGATTGCAGGAACTGCAATACCACATTAAGATACTACGGTGCCACAGGAGGCATAAATGGAGGTTGGATGTGCAGCACACCTTTCACGAAGGTCTGAACTTCTGGAAGGGAAGCCAATTCTTTCTGAAAGAAAATTGATAAAGCTGAAATTTGTACTGTAATAGAGCCTAACTTTAGGCCCGCATCCACACCTGCTTGCAAAAAATGGAGCAAACGCCCCAGCTGAAATTCTTCCGTAGGAGCCTTCTTGGATTCACACCAAGACACATATTTTCTCCAAATACGGTGGTAAAACTTTGCCATTACTTCTTTTCTAGCCTGAAGCAGTGTGGGAATGACTCCACTGGGAATACCCTTTCGGGCTAGGATATGGCATTCAACCGCCATGCCGTCAAACGCAGCCGCGCTTGATACACGCACAGTCCTTGCTGTAACAGGTCCTCTCGTAGAGGAAGAGGCCAGGGATCTTCTATGAGTAATTCTTGAAGATCTGGATACCAAGCCCTCCTTGGCCCGTCCGGAACAATGAGGATCGCCTGAACCTTTGTTCTTCTTATGATCTTTATCCCTTCGGAATGAGTGGAAATGGAGGGAACACATAGACTGACTGAAACGCCCACGGTGTCACCAGGGCATCCACCGCTATTGCTTGAGGGTCCCTCGACCTAGAACCATATCTCCAAAGTTTCTTGTTGAGGCGAGACGCCATCATGTCTATTTGAGGAATTCCCCAAAGACTTGTCACTTTTGTGAAAACCTCTTGATGAAGACCCCACTCTCCTGGATGGAGATCGTGTCTGCTGAGGAAGTCTGTTTCCCAGTTGTCTACACCCGGAATGAAGACAGCTAATAGAGCGTTTTACATGCCTTTCCGCCCAGCGGAAAACTCTTGTGGATTCTGCCATTGCCGCTTTGCTCTTCGTTCCGCCCTAGCGGTTTACTTACGCCACTGCTGTTAAGTTGTCCAACTGAATTAAGATGGGCAGATCACGAAGAAGATGTTCCGCTTGCAGAAGGCCGATGTAAATAGCCTTTAATTCCTGAATGCTTATTGCAGACAAGCTTCACGGCTTGACCTTTTTTCCTGGAAATTCTTCCCCTTGAAAGACTGCTCCCCAGCCTCGGAGACTTGTATCCATGGACACCAGGATCCAATCCTGGATCCCGAACCTACGTCCCTCTAGGAGGTGAGAACTGTGCAGCCACCACAGGACAGATATTCTGGTCCTGGAAAATAGGATTATTTTCCGGTGCATGTGCAGGTGAGACCCGGACCACATGTCCAACTGGTCCCGCTAAAACCACTCTGGCATTTAACCTGCTCACTGAATGGGTTCGTAGGCCGCAACCATCTACTTCATCAATGGAACGTATTGATGGATTTACACTGTTGAAAATCTGATCCGACTATGGATCCTCAGATCTCTTTCCACTGGAAAAAACAAACTCTCAACAGTTCTGTATCTAACCTTATTCCCAACTCCGACATCCGCGTTGTTGGGATCAACAGTGATTCTGGCAAGTTCAGGAGCCAACCACTGTGTTGAAGAACTGTCAGAGAGAAAACAACGATTTGCACCACTTGTTTCTTGACCTCGCCGTAGTCAGGAGAGTGTCCCAGTACAGAATAATAATGGCTTTTACTATTGAAGGAAAACCATCATACTGCCATCACTCCGGTGAATTGGCAATGACAATCCTGAATAGCAAACCCAGGTAAGCCTAATGCGGAAGAAACCATACTTAGACCCTCTTTCTCCTTTTACAGATTGGAGATCCCTGCCCTGAGAGATTCCATCTTGTAGTTCAACTTCTTAAGTAGAAATTTTTGGGATTGTTCTGACCGAGCCGTCCGGGCTCAGAAGCACGAAAAAGCTTGAATAACAGCTTCTTTTTTGTGTGTGACTGGGACAGCAGGACAATGTCCGATCCTGACCCAACTCTTGTATGGCGTCACATACTACCTCCCCGCCCAGAGGAGAATCGGTAAGATCTATTTGAAAAATCAGTGAGGGGAATCGTCTGGAAACTCCAGTATGTCCCCCTTGGGACTCTATTCTTAACTCACTGGTCCATGTCCATTCCAGGACTGACTGAAGAGTATTAGACGTGGTCCCACTGGTGTGGGCTCCCGCAAGATAGACCCAGTGACGTGCGGTGGATGTGGTGGAAACAGAGGATGATTTCTGCTTCTGCGAACTTGAAAAGGCTGCTGACCTCTTACCTTTTCACCTTCCTCTACCAGCAAAGAAGGGGAAAACCCGTATCCATCCGGTCGAAATGACTGCATCCTACAAAAATGCGTCACCAACTGTTGTGAGGAAACATAGCTCAAGAAGGTAGACTTACCAGTGGTATCTGCCGAGATCAACTTAACAAAGCCATCCCCCCAAACCAGGTTTCACCTTCATAGGGAAGATACTCCAGTACTTCTCAGAGTCAGCCTCAGCATTCCATTGGTGAATCCACAACGTCTTCCTAGTCGAGACCGCCATGGAAGTGGCCCGCGAACCCAAGAGTCCTACACCCCTTGTAGTCGCACGGCAGTATGCTGCAATGATATAGACATGACTCAGCTTCGGGAGTACCCTGCATTCAACTACTCCCCCATGTGCATGTAATGCTAGTATAATCAACGTACATGCGAACACATAATTAGAGTATCACATATCTTCCTGCATACGATCCTTTGTGACAGAGCCCCGTGCAGAACAGGGGGTGACTCTCACTTTCTTCTATCCATGAGAAGGAATAACTTTACCTCAGCACTCATTATAAATATATATATATATATACACACATAAATATACCTTCAAATGCACCTATACACACTTATCTCTCTCTCTCTCTATATATATATATATATATATATATATATAAAATCTAATACGTATACATATATCCTTTTGTCATGTGAACAGGTACTGAATGCAGAGTTTGTGGATCTGATCAGGAAACATTATGGTCGACATAAAAAACATTATTCGAGTCGATCTCGGCGAGTAGTAACTGGGCAAAATAAAAATTTTGCGATCCCAAGGGGTCTGAGAGAAATCAATTTATGAATATGACTCCCTCCATAAATATTATCGCGTCTGTGATCGTGCCACAGACCAATGTAACCTTACTATACATACATATACATATAGGTATAGCACTTTCTGATATGTCAACATCCATCCAGTCAGATATTGTTGGTGCCAACAGGGTCACCCCCCACGTCTGTGTCTCCTATATAGTTTTCTCTCGGGACATGTTAACATTGATTTACATGTACCAAGTACTATTAGGAGTCGACAGCGCCGACAGTCATTCCCTTTGTGGCAGAGCACTCTGCCTCAGATATGCCGACACGTGTACCAAACACCCACCGACATTACACTGGCTATAAGGGATAGACCCCAGTACATTCTGTCATGGAAACACATTAGGAGTTTACCAGCTCATTTACACCGCGCTCATGATATAATAGGATTTTAATACCTACCGGTAAATCCTTTTCTCCTAGTCCGTAGAGGATGCTGGGGCAGTGGCGTAACTACTGCCCCCGCAGTCCTCGCGGTGGCTTGGGGGCGAGGGGTTGCGGGGGCGCCACTGACTTTGCACAGATTAACATGCGGACGAGCGTCCGCATGTCAATCTGTGGTCTCTTCCCTCCGCCGCTGAGCTGCCCTGTAAGGAGGGACACGGAGCGCACATCACGCGCCCCCCTGTGTCCGTCCTGGCTCTCCCCCGGCCGGTCTAATAAAGGAAGTGCCGTTCGTGAGCTCTGATTGGCTCACGAACCGGCACTTCCTTTATTAGACCGGCCGGGGGAGAGCCAGGACGGACACAGGGGGGCGCATGATGTGCGCTCCGTGTCCCTCCAACACAAGGGAGGGGGGAAAGCAGGCACTGGGGGGATATATACCTGGCACTGAGGGGGCATATACCTTGCACTGGGGGGGGCATATACCTTGCACTGGGGGGCATATACCTGGCACTGGGGGCATATACCTGGCACTGGGGGGGGGAAGCAGGCACTATGGGGGAATATCTGGCACTGGGGGGGGGGGGGGATATACCTGGCACTGGGGGCATATACCTGGCACTGTGGGGGAAGATCTGGCACTGGAGGCATATACCTGGCACTGGGGGGGAATATCTGGCACTGGGGGCATATACCTGGCACTGGGGGCATATACCTGGCACTGTGGGGGAAGATCTGGCACTGGGGGCATATACCTGGTACTGTGGGGGAATATCTGGCACTGGGGGCATATACCTGGCACTGTGGGGGAATATTTGGCACTGGGGGGAGCAGGCACTGAGGGGGCATATGTGGCACTGTGGGGGAATATCTGGCACTGTGGGGGAATATCTGGCACTGGGTGCATATACCTGGCACTGTGGGGGAATATCTGGCACTGGGGGCATATGTGGCACTGGGGGCACGGCCCTAGCAACAAGCACTACCCCCTAGCAACGAGCATGACACCCAGTGCATGAAACCCCTGGCAACGAGCATGACACCCTGAGCATGAAAACCCCTGGCACCATGCATGGAACCAAGAGCATGAAACCCCTGGCAACGAGCAGGTAATTTAAAAGTAATTGGAAGCCTTACTGTAGAACTTAATGTGTAATGGGCATTACGGTGTGTGGTATACTATATCACGGGCATTGTGTGGTATGTGGTATAATGTCTCAGGGTCACTGCAGTGTTTGGCATAATGTATCACGGACATTGCGGTGTGTGTCATAATGTGTCAGGCATTACGGTGTGTTGTATACTATATCACGGGCATTGTGGTATGTGGTATAATGTCTCAGGATCATTGTGGTGTGTGTCATACTGTGTCACAGACATTGTATGTGCTATAATGTATCAGGGGCATTGCAGTGTGTAGCATAATGTATAACGGTCATTGCGATTCCTGTCATAATGTGTCACAGGCATTATGGTGTGTGGCATAATGTGTCACAGCCATTACGGTGTGTGGCATAATGTGTCGGGGGCATTACAGTGTGTGCATATTGTGTCATGTGCATTATTGTGTGCGGCATAATGGCTAAGGCCATTGCAGTATGTGGCATAATGTATACTGGGCATTACTATAAGGAGGAAAAATTCGAAATAATGTAAGGGGCATGAATCAGGATTATTTTTCTTTCCTGTGGTGGCCAATGTCTGGGCGTGCAGGTTGCAAAACTGGGGTATAAGGTAGTCTTTTCCTGCAATACCACGCCCCTTTACGTGAAGCCACGCCAATTTCAACAAAGCCACACCCCCTTTTTGGCGGCGCGCGCATATTTGTCCCTTTACTAGTGCCAATTATGGGGGGTATGGGGGGGGGCGCCAAAGGATTTTTTGGCTTGGGGGAGAAAAATTTCAAGTTACGCCACTGTGCTGGGGACTCCAAAAGGACCATGGGGTATAGACGGGATCCGCAGTAGACATGGGCACACTAAAAGACTTTGACTGGGTGTGAACTGGCTCCTCCCTCTATGCCCCTCCTCCAGACCTCAGTTATAGGAACTGTGCCCAGGGAGAAGGACATTTCGAGGAAAAGGATTTTTGTTAAACCAAGGGTGAGACACATACCAGCTCACACCACGACACACCGTACAACTGGATTACCAAGAAAACCAGATAACAGTATGAACGAAAAAACAGCAACAAGCTGAACATAACCGATACACAACCTTCGTGTAACCGAAACCAACAACTAACAATACAACTGCAAGTAACAGTACGCACTGGGATGGGCGCCCAGCATCCTCTACGGACTAGGAGAAAAAGGATTTACCGGTAGGTATTAAAATCCTATTTTCTCTTACGTCCTAGAGGATGCTGGGGACTCCAAAAGGACCATGGGGTTTATACCAAAGCTCCAGACCGGGCGGGAGAGTGCGGACGACTCTGCAGCACCGGTTGAGCAAACATGAGGCCCTCCTCAGCCAGGGTATCAAACTTGTAGAACTTAGCAAAAGTGTTTGAACCCGACCACGTAGCCGCTCGGCAAAGTTGAAGTGCCGAGACCCCTCGGGCAGCCGCCCAAGATGAGCCCACCTTCCTGGTAGAATGGGCCCTCACCGACTTCGGCAACCCAGCCGTAGAATGAGCATGTTGAATTGTGTTACAAATCCAGCGTGCAATAGTCTGCTTGGAAGCAGGATTTCCAATTTTGTTGGAAGCATACAGGACAAACAGAGCCTCTGTTTTCCTAACACAAACCGTTCTGGCGACATAAATTTTCAAAGCTCTTACGACATCGAGAGATTTTGGCACCACCACGGCATCCGTAGCCACCGGCACCACAATAGGTTGATTTATGTGAAACGAAGAAACCACCTTTGGCAGAAATTTGTTGATGAGTCCTCAATTCCGCTCTATCCACATGGAAAATCAAATATGGGCTCTTGTGAGACAAAGCCGCCAATTCCGACACCCATCTGGCGGGCGCCAAGGCCAAAAGCATGACCACTTTCCAAGTGAGAAATTTCAACTCCACCTTTTCGCAAAGGTTCAAACCAGTGAGACATAAGAAATTGTAACACCACGTCAAGATCCCACGGTGCCACGGGTGGCACAAACGGAGGATGGATATGCAGCACTCCCTTCACGAAAGTATGAACTTCAGGAAGGGCGGCCAATTCTTTTTGAAAGAAAATAGATAAAGCCGAAATCTGTACTTTGATGGAACCTAATTTTAGGCCTGCATCCACACCTGCATGTAAAAAATGGAGGAAACGACCCAGCTGAAACTCCTCCGCAGGAGCTTTCCTGGCTTCACAACACAACACATATTTTCTCCAAATACGGTGATAATGCTTCGCCGTGACCTCCTTTCTAGACTTCAGGAGAGTGGGGATGACTTCCCCAGGAATACCCTTTCGAGCTAGGATTTGGCGTTCAACCTCCACGTCGTCAAACGGAGCCGCGGTAAGTCCTGAAAAATGCATGGCCCCTGCAGTAACAGGTCCTCTCTGAGAGGAAGCGGGCAAGGATCTTCTATGAGCAATTCCTGAAGATCCGGATACCAGGCCCTCCGTGGCCAATCTGGAACGACGAGTACTGCTGGAACTCTTGTTCGTCTTAAGATCCTTAACACTTTCGGAATGAGAGGAAGTGGAGGGAACACATATACTGACTGAAACACCCACGGAGTTACCAGGGCGTCCACTGCACTGGCTTGGGGGTCCCTTGACCTGGAACAGTTCCTCGGAAGCTTCTTGTTGAGGCGAGACGCCATCATGTCTATGTGAGGAATTCCCCAACGCCTTGTCACTTCTGCAAATACCTCTTGATGAAGAGACCACTCTCCTGGATGGAGATCATATCTGCTGAGGAAGTCTGCTTCCCAGTTGTCCACGCCCGTAAGGAAAACTGCTGACAGAGTGCTCACGTGCTTTTCCGCCCAGCGGAGAACTCTTGTGGCCTCCGCCATTGCCGCTCTGCTCCTTGTTCCGCCCTGACGGTTTATGTACGCTACTGCTGTTACGTTGTCTGACTGAATCAGGACAGGTAGACCTCGAAGTAGGTGTTCCGCTTGCAGAAGGCCGTTGTAAATGGCTCTTAACTCCAGAACGTTTATGTGGAGACAAGTTTCCTGGCTTGACCATTTTCCCTGGAAACTTCTTCCTAGCGTGACTGCTCCCCAGCCTCGGAGACTTGCATCTGTGGTCAGCAGGACCCAATCCTGGATTCCGAACCTGCGTAGCTCCAGAAGGTGAGAACTTTGCAGCCACCACAGGAGAGAAATTCTGGTCCTGGAAGATAGACTTATTTTCCGGTGCATGTGCAGGTGAGACCCGGACCATTTGTCCAGCAGGTCCCACTGAAACACCCTTACATGAAACCTGCCAAACGGAATGGCTTCGTAAGCCGCAACCATCTTCCCTAGCACTCGAGTGCATTGATTAATTGACACTCTTGCCGGTTTCAGAATCTCCTTGACCATGCATTGGATTTCCAGAGCTTTTTCCGCTGGAAGAAACACTCTTTGCCATTCCGTGTCCAGGATCATGCCCAAGAAATGCAGCCGAGCTGTCGGAATCAACTGAGATTTTGGCAAGTTTATAATCCAACCATGATGTTGCAGAACAGTCAGGGAGAGTTCCACATTTCTCAGCAACTGCTCTTTCGATCTCGCCTTTATCAGGAGATTGTCCAAGTACGGGATAATTGTGACGCCTTGCTTGCGTAGGAGCACCATCATTTCCGCCGACACTTTGGTGAAGATCCTTGGGGCCGTGGAAAGCCCAAACGGCAACGTCTGAAATTGGTAATGAGAATCCTGCACCGCAAATCTCAGGAAAGCCTGATGTGGAAGATATATCGGGACGTGTAAGTAGGCATCTTTTATGTCGACTGACGCCATAAAATCCCCCCCTTCCAGACTGGAGATCACTGCCCGAAGAGATTCCATTTTGAACTTGAAAGTTTTCAAATACAGATTGAGGGATTTTAGGTTCAGGATCGGCCTGACCGAGCCATCTGGCTTTGGTACGACAAAGAGGCCCGAATAAAACCCTTCTCCCCGTTGGGACGGGGGTACCGGGACAATGACACACTGTTGACACAGCTTTTGTATTGCCGCACTCACTACTTCCCTTTCTGGGATAGAAACTGGCAAGGCTGATTTGAAAAATCGGTGGGGGCAGCTCCTGAAACTTCGGTTTGTATCCTTGGGACACTATGTCTAACACCCAAGGATCTAGGCCCGAGTGAAACCAGACCTGACTGAAGAGTCTGAGACGCGCCCCCACCGGCACGGACTTCCGTAAGGGAGCCCCAGCGTCATGCGGCGGACTTGGCAGAGGCCGGGGAGGACTTTTGGTCCTGGGAGCCTGACGCAGCAGGCGCCCTTTTTCCCCTTCCTCTACCTTTTGAAGCAAGGAAGGACGAGCCTCTTCCTTTTTTGTATCTATTAGGCCGAAAAGACTGCATCTAATAATGGGGTGCTTTTTTCTGTTGTGCTGGAACATAAGGAAGAAAAGATGACTTACCCGCTGTAGCGGTAGACACCAGGTCAGCGAGGCCGTCACCAAACAAGACACTACCTTTATAAGAGAGAGCTTCCATAGCTTTCTTGGAGTCGGCATCAACATTCCATTGATGAATCCACAGCGCTCTCCTGGCCGAGACAGCCATGGCATTGGCCCTTGATCCCAAGAGGCCAATAACCCTCGCTGCATCCTTTAGGTAAGCTGCAGCGTCCCTGATATAACGGAGAGTCAAAAGAATGTTATCCCTATCCAGGGTATCCATATCAATGCCAAATTATCAGCCCACTTAGCAATAGCACTACTCACCCAAGCCGACGCCACGGCAGGTCTGAGGAGTGCACCCGTAGTGACATAAATAGCTTTTAATGTCGTTACCTGCTTACGATCCGCAGGATCCTTGAGGGCAGCAGTGTCGGGAGACGGAAGTGCCACCGTCTTGGACAGCCGGGAGAGGGCCTTGTCCACATTGGGAGAGGACTCCCACTTTTCCCTGTCGACAGAGGGGAAAGGATATGCCATAAAAATTCTCTTGGGAACCTGCCACCTTTTGTCAGGCGATTCCCAAGCCTTTTCACAAAGAGCATGTAGTTCATGAGAGGGGGGAAACGTCACCTCAGGCTTTTTCCCTTTATATAAACAAACCCTTGTGTCTGGAACAGCAGGCACCTCAGAAATATGTAAAACATCTTTAATTGCCACAATCATGTACTGAATACTCTTCACCACTGTTGGATGTAAACTGGCCTCACTGGAATCAGAGTCCGTGTCGGTATCAGAATCCGCCATCTGGGTAAATTAACGCTTTTGTGACCCCGAGGGTGCCTGTACCTGGGACAAGGCTTCCTCCATGGATTTTCTCCACGTTTGAGTCTGGGAATCAGATTTATCCAGCCTCTTAGACAATAATGCCACATTTGCATTCAACGTACTCAACATGGCCACCCAATCAGCAGTCGGCGGTGCCGACAGACACTCCCAACTCTGCGCCCCCAGTAACCTCCTCCGGGGAGGAGGACTCAGCCTCAGACATGTCGACACACCATACTGACATACACACACTCACACTGGCAAAAGGGGACAGACCCACAGAGAAGCCTGTTAGAGAGAACACAGAGGGAGTATACCAGCTCACACCCCAGCGCCCATATACTACAAAAAATAATAATATATGATCACTGCGCTGCTTTGATAGCACCAAATAACTGTGCCCCCCCCCCCCCCCTCGTTTTGCTCCCTTTACTTGTCAAGGAGAGTGGAGGTCTCGGGCCAGCGTCTCTGCATGTCTGTGAAGAGAAAAATGGCGCTGGTAAGCTGTGAGGGCTAAGCCACGCCCCCTCCCGGCGCGCTGTAGTCCCGCTCAAATTTGAATATTTAGACTGGCGGGGGTCTTATATTTAGTGCCTAGGCACTTACATATATGTTTTTTTGCCAGTGTTGTAATCTCCAGTAACTTGCTGCCCAGGGCGCCCCCCCCCCCCATGTCCTGCACCATGCGAGTGCCGTTGGTGTATGGGAGCATGGCGCACAGCGCGACCACTGCGCTGTACCTCCGTTACTGAAGTCTTCTGCCATCACTGAAGTCTTCTTGCTTCTTTATACTCACCCGGCTTCTTTCGTCTGGCTTCTGTGAAGGTGTTGACAGCGCGGCTCCGGGAACAAGCAGCTAGGCGAACCAAGTGATCGAACCCTCAGGAGCTAATGGTGTCCAGTAGCCTAAGAAGCAGAGCCTTTGAACTCAGAAGAAGTAGGTCTGCTTCTCTCCGCTCACTCCCACGAAGCAGGGAGCCTGTAGCCAGCAGGTCTTCCTGAAAATAAAAAACCTAACAAAGTCTTTTCGGAGAAACTCAGTAGAGCTCCTCTAGTGTGTGTCCAGTCTCTCTGGGCACAGAATCTAACTGAGGTCTGGAGGAGGGGCATAGAGGGAGGAGCCAGTGCACACCCATTCAAAGTCTTATAGTGTGCCCATGTCTCCTGCGGATCCCGTCTATACCCCATGGTCCTTTTGGAGTCCCCAGCATCCTCTAGGACAGCAGTGGCCAACCTGTGGCTCTTGAGCCGCATGTGGCTCTTTCTTTATTTAAATGTGGCTCCCAACACTCTAAATCATGTGACCACAACAGATACAGAAACCGCTGCACTCCAGCCAGACACGCAGCAGCACTACAGGGATTGAAAACTGAGGGAGTCAGATACTAGAGGTGAGACACCCACAATCAAACAGAGGACACATTAGGGACTGCTGCAATGGCACGAGTTGATGGGGGAGCTGTAGTGATACATGGGGGTGGGCTAAAGTGACACATGGCAGAGCTGGCTGGAGAGACACAGGAGGGTCCTGGCAGGAGTGACGTGGGAGGGTGCTGGAAGTAGTGACACATGGGAGATATGGCTGGAGAGACATAGGAGGGTGGTAGCAGTAGTGACACATGGGAGAGCTGGCTGGTGTGACAGGAGGGTGGTAGCAGGAGTGAGACATGGGGGAGCTGGCTGGAATGACAGGAGGGTACTGGAAGTAGTGACACATGGGAGAGCTGGCTGGAGTGACATAGGAGGGTGGTAGCAGCAGTGACACATGGGGTAGCTATCTGGAGTGACACAGCAGGGTCTTGGCAGTAGTGACACATGGGAGGCCTGGCTGGAGTGACACAGGAGAGGGTCCTGTCAGGAGTGACGCGGGAGGGTGCTGGAAGTACTGACACATGGGAGAGCTGACTGGAGTGACATAGGAGGGTGGTAGCAGGAGTGACACATGGGGGAGCTGGCTGGAGTGACATAGGAGGGTGCTAGCAGGAGTGACACATGGAAGAGCTGGTTGGAGTGACAGGAGGGTGTTGGCTGGAGTGACACATGGGAGAGTTAGCAGGAGTGACATGGGGGAGCTGGCTGGAGTGACATAGGAGGGTGCTAGCAGGAGTGACACATGGGGGAGCTGGCTGGAGTGACAGGAGAGTGTTGGCTGGAGTGACATAGGAGGGTGCTAGCAGGAGTGACACATGGGGGAGCTGGCTGGAGTGACACAGTAGGGTCTTGGCAGTAGTGACACATGGGAAACCTGGCTGGAGTGACACAGCATGGTCTTGGCAGTAGTGACACATGGGAGAGATGGCTGGAGTGACAGGGGGGAGCTGGCTGGAGTGACATAGGAGGGTGCTAGCAGGAGTGACACATGGAAGAGCTGGCTGGAGTGACAGGAGGGTGTTGGCTGGAGTGACACATGGGAGACCTGGCTGGAGTCACACAGCAGGGTCTTGGCAGTAGTGACACATGGGAGAGTTAGCAGGAGTGACATGGGAGAGCTGGCTGGAGTGACATAGGAGGGTGCTAGCAGGAGTGACACATGGAAGAGCTGGCTGGAGTGACAGGAGGGTGTTGGCTGGAGTGACACATGGGAGACCTGGCTGGAGTGACACAGCAGGGTCTTGGCAGTAGTGACACATGGGAAACCTGGCTGGAGTGACACAGCATGGTCTTGGCAGTAGTGACACATGGGAGAGATGGCTGGAGTGACAGGGGGGAGCTGGCTGGAGTGACATAGGAGGGTGCTAGCAGGAGTGACACATGGAAGAGCTGGCTGGAGTGACAGGAGGGTGTTGGCTGGAGTGACACATGGGAGACCTGGCTGGAGTGACACAGCAGGGTCTTGGCAGTAGTGACACATGGGAGAGTTAGCAGGAGTGACATGGGGGAGCTGGCTGGAGTGACATAGGAGGGTGCTAGCAGGAGTGACACATGGGGGAGCTGGCTGGAGTGACAGGAGAGTGTTGGCTGGAGTGACACATGGGGGAGCTGGCTGGAGTGACACAGTAGGGTCTTGGCAGTAGTGACACATGGGAAACCTGGCTGGAGTGACACAGCATGGTCTTGGCAGTAGTGACACATGGGAGAGATGGCTGGAGTGACAGGGGGGAGCAGGCTGGAGTGACATAGGAGGGTGCTAGCAGGAGTGACACATGGAAGAGCTGGCTGGAGTGACAGGAGGGTGTTGGCTGGAGTGACACATGGGAGACCTGGCTGGAGTGACACAGCAGGGTCTTGGCAGTAGTGACACATGGGAGAGTTAGCAGGAGTGACATGGGGGAGCTGGCTGGAGTGACATAGGAGGGTGCTAGCAGGAGTGACACATGGGGGAGCTGGCTGGAGTGACACATGGGGGAGCTGGCTGGAGTGACACAGTAGGGTCTTGGCAGTAGTGACACATGGGAAACCTGGCTGGAGTGACACAGCATGGTCTTGGCAGTAGTGACACATGGGAGAGATGGCTGGAGTGACAGGGGGGAGCTGGCTGGAGTGACATAGGAGGGTGCTAGCAGGAGTGACACATGGAAGAGCTGGCTGGAGTGACAGGAGGGTGTTGGCTGGAGTGACACATGGGAGACCTGGCTGGAGTGACACAGCATGGTCTTGGCAGTAGTGACACATGGGAGAGATGGCTGGAGTGACAGGGGGGAGCTGGCTGGAGTGACATAGGAGGGTGCTAGCAGGAGTGACACATGGAAGAGCTGGCTGGAGTGACAGGAGGGTGTTGGCTGGAGTGACACATGGGAGACCTGGCTGGAGTGACACAGCAGGGTCTTGGCAGTAGTGACACATGGGAGAGCTGGCTGGAGTGACATAGGAGGGTGCTAGCAGGAGTGACACATGGGGAGCTGGCTGGAGTGATAGGGGGTTGGCTGAAGTGACACATGGGGGAGCTGAAGTTTATTATGTGGATCTGGCTTTTTCAATTATTTTTTGCGAAAGTGGCTCTTTCAATGGATCTGGCTTTTAAAAATTTATTTTATGTTGTTCTTGCTTTTTCAATGTATTTTATACCAGGGGTGTGGTCTAGCAGGCACAAGGCCACATTCCATTTTTGCATGCGCGCCATCGGCTCGATGCTGGCTCTTTGACGTACCTAACAAGGTTTTTTGGCTCTGTCACTGACTGGTTGGCCACCCCTGCTCTAGGACGTAAGAGAAAGTGCTTTTATTTATAACTAATATTGCACCAAACTGTGCCCCCTGTTTTTCACTCTGATCTATACAGTAATGTTTTGAAAGGACCAGCGTCTCTGTGAGGAGAAAATGGCGCTGGTTAGAGCTGTGAGGGCTAAGCCACGCCCCCTTAATGGAGCGCTTCAGTCCCGCTTATTTTTAAATTTTTATACTGGCGGGGGTCTGTAATTAGTGCTCAGGCACTTTTTATACTTCTGCCAGTCGCTATTTGAGGATTTATGCTGCCCAGGGCGGCCCCCCCTGCGCCCTGCAGTGCTGTTCTGTATGTGGGAGCATGGCGCGCTGTGCAGCCCCTGCGCGGTGCCTCAAAAGCCGCCTTCTGCCATCACTGAAGTCTTCTGATCTTCTTTTACTCACCCCGCTTCTGTCTTCTGGCTCTGCAAGGGGGATGACGGCGCGGCTCCGGGAACGAGCAGCTAGGCGTACCAAGTGATCGGACCCTCTGGAGCTAATGGTGTCCAGTAGCCTAAGAAGCAGAGCCTTTGAACTCACAGAAGTAGGTCTGCTTCTCTCCCCTCAGCCCCACGATGCAGGGAGCCTGTTGCCAGCAGGTCTCCCTGAAAATAATAAACCTAACAGTCTTTTTTCTGAGAAACTCTGGAGAGCTCCTCAGTGTTCATCCAGTCTCACTGGGTACAGAATCTAACTGGAGACTGGAGCAGGGGCATAGAGGGAGGAGCCAGTTCACACCCCTTTTAAAGTCGAAATTATCGATAAGTATAATTTGCATTTTTCTCCTACACTACTTCATGGCAGCCCTTACTCTTGGGATATACCAACACTCAATATAGGGAGGGCAATGAAAACACAAGAGAATTTGTCAATGCTGAAATTTATAATTTGTTTAATTCAATGCTGCATCAAACATACGTTTTCCAAAGTGCGCATCAATAACATCTACCGCATAATGACTAGAGAATGTATGAATGGAGGACCATGTGGCTGCTGCACATATAGCCTTCGCCGAGAGTCCTGCCTTCTTAGCCCATGAAGCTGCCACGGCCCTGGTAGAGTGTGCCTTTAGCTGTTCCGGAACCTCCTGACCATTCTGTTTGTAAATAAACGCTAGGAGTTCTGTAATCCATCTGGAGATGGTCTGCTTCGTTGGTGTTTCACCCTTCCTTGCACCTGAATATAACACAAAGAGGTGTTTTGTCTTACGGAACTCTTTTACTCTGTCCAGATATACTGAGATTGCTCTGACTAAATCCAAACTATGCATTCTCTCCTCCTTCTCATTCTGCGGATGCGGGTAGAATGATGGTAACACAATATCCTGATTCAATGGAAATCTGACACCACCTTAGGCAGAAAATCTGGATTAGTTCTTAGAACAAGCCTACCCGGGAGGAAGTTAAGATAGGGTTCCTCGGACCACAGAGCCTGTAGCTCTCCAACTCTTCTGGCCGATGAAATGGCCACCAGAAATACTACTTTCCAAGTTAGAAATTTCATTGAGACGTCCTGTAATGGTTCAAACGGAGACAACATTAATGAATTTAAAACTAAATTCAGATCCCACGGAGCGACAACCGACCTAAAGCAAGGTCTTATCCTTTTAATTGCTTGACAGAACTTCTTCACTAGGCTCTCGTCAGACAAAAAAACACAAATTGAGGGCGCTGTCTAAAGATAGAAATAATTTATTAAAAATAATTTATTAAAATTATATATATATATATATATATATATATATATATCTTTCAATTGTACATAAAACAATATTGCACCATTCAATTACTCTTACTTTAAATGCATCAATTAAACAGTAGTTTGTATTACTTTAAAAATTGACTGCTAGCACAGTCATAATTAGTATTCCTGCTTAAGGATACATAAACTAATCACACCATCTGAAACAATTATATCACAGTGAGATATCTTTTTTTAGATCCTGCCTCTTAAGGAATAAATGTCCAGACTTATCCAGAGGAATAAAATTCCACATGCAGTGGTATTTAAATGCTCATATCCTCCCGCTGGTATAGATATTCACAATATTGTTCCTGAATAACGGATCTTTTTAAAAAGAAGCTGGTCAGTTTTTGCGGGTGTAGCATACACAGGTAATTAACGGGCGTCCCCGTATTTCATAGTCAGTAAAAACCCCTGTTTTTTAATGCTCACCCGTATCTCGTTATGACTGGCCGCCGAGAACTGCGTCTCTTTTCCGGTGTCCGTCTCCACGCTCACCCCAACGGTATTGCCGCTGCGCCGGAGGACTCACAGTGTGGCCGTCTGCCTCTGATCGAATCTGTTGAGGGCAGCTGGAGTCCAAGATGAATTTGCGGCTTAATGCAGGAGCGGCTGTGATGGTTTAGCCAGAGGCGTCTCCCGTCTCCCGTCTTCCGTGGGTGCAGCAAATTTGGATCTCACCGATATGGAAATTGATCTTTAGTTCAGATGGTTGTGTCCACAGGTATAAGGGTGACACTTAACGCGTTTCTCAGCCCTGTGTCGGTGGCTGTTTCCTCAGAAGTATAGCTCCCCTTCCAACCTATTGCTTTTTTATATCCTCCCAGAAAGCCACAATCAGCTTTCCATCTGGTGCTTTAACTCTTTCATTCTCTACTAATTATCTAAATTATCAAGGATTATATTATAATAACATCATTCAATTATAAAATTCCACTAGAAAAACTTTATCTATTTATACCATTTACATGACAACCGATACATATAAAACATCACAATTTCATTTATCTTAATATTTATCATTTCTTATCATCAATTAATACTCCTTAATCAATAGCTACTGATCCATAATCACTAGCTAATACATATTGTTGAATAGAACACTGGAAGAATATATATATAAATGGAAATGTATATATAATGCATATATTTTTATTTTTATTTTTATTCTTTATTTTATATTTTATCTTGAGATTTATTCTTATGATTTATTCTCATGCAATAAGCAGAATGTCTGTTTGTATACAATCTATATCATCCCATAAATGTTTTCTCTTATTATTTTCATTTTTGCTCATTACAAATTCAAGTAGAAGATTATTATAATTATTTCATATCCATCTACTAATAAAATAACCATAATCAATATTTGATAACATTAGAATTAACTATTATCTACTGATATAGCAAATAATGGACGAATATGGACAATAAAGGACTATGAAACTATTCTAAAACTATTCTGAAACCCCCCTCTTTTTTATTTATTATTTATATAGTATTGAGCTCAATGGTGTCATTGAGACCATTGGGTACTAGTGTCCCTAACCTAAATATCCAAAAGGCCTCTTTTTTACATAAATCACGATACCTATCTCCCCCCCTGGCAGTCACTTTAATCTGTTCAATAGCTTTCACTTGTAGTTCTTTTAGTTTCCCTTTCTCACAATTATTAAGATGTCTCGGTAAACTATGATTTTTGGATCCATTGATTATCCCCCTTCTATGTTCCAAAAACCTAACATTTAGACTACGAATGGTGCGACCCACATATTGAATTCCGCATCCACATGTCAGGACATAGATTACATATGTAGAATGACAATTCATAAAGTTATCCAATGGATAAGAATTTCCATCTGTATTGGAAGTAACTTCATTACTCCTATGTTCTGCATGTGGGCAGGTCATGCATCCATTTCGTCCACATCTAAAGAAACCTTTGGGTTTTGGTGGTAACCAATCTAAAGATGTGTTGGAGTTTGTTGGGTTAACTATTTTATTTCTTCGCAACATACTGGGTGCCAACTTTTGTTTCAGATTTCTAGACTTCCTAAAGACTACCTTCCTTTTGTCTTTTAAAGCAGGAGCTAAAAATTTATCATGTTTTAACAGCTGCATGTTTCTTTCAACAATTGATTTAATCTGCTGTGCAGCTGAATTATATTGAGTTATGAAGAGCAGAGGACTGGTTTCCAAACTTTCTGCGGATCTCTTTGACACATTACCATTACCATTAAGCAATGTTGATCGTTCAATTTTTCTTACATCATCAAGTGCTCTAAATATCAGGTCATCTGGATACCCTTGTTCTACAAAGGATTTGTACATCTGAACTGCTTGTTCTTCAAACATCTCCTTTTGAGAACAGTTTCTCTTTAAACGGAGAAACTGTCCTTTCGGTATATTTTCTTTCCATTTTTTGTGATGGCTGCTCCGATAATTAAGATATTTCTTGCAGTCCACACTTTTGGTGTAAGTTGAGGTACATATCCCGCCATCCACTATACTGACAGTTATATCCAAAAAATTAATCACCGTGTCACTATATGTGCTCGTGAATTTCAAACCAAAATCGTTAGTGTTCAAGTGTTCTACAAAACATGTGATGGACTCAAAATCCCCATCCCAAATGAAAAATAAATCATCTATGAACCTCCCATAGAGGACCAAGCTCGCACCGAACCCTCCACCCCAAATGAGACGCTCCTCAAAGAGTCCCATATAGAGGTTGGCGAAGCTCGGCGCGAACCTGGTCCCCATGGCGGTCCCATGTGTCTGTAAATAATATTGAGTGTCAAACAGAAAATAATTGTGAGTTAATATAAATTTGATTGATTTTAAAATGAACTCCCGTGATAAATCAGACCGTGCTATATCTTGCTTCAAATAATAATCAACTGCAGACAGTCCAGTGGAGTGCGGGATGTTCGTATATAATGCCTCAACATCACATGTGAGGAGTTTGTATGTACTCTTCCATTCAACACTTTCCAATTTTTTCAGAAAATGTGTAGTATCCTTGATGTATGATTTCAAGGATATCACATGCCTCTGTATTTGGGTATCTATATAAGCTGACAAATTGGATGTCATTGAGTTTATACCTGAGATTATCGGGCGTCCTGGTGGATGTTCTAAGCATTTATGAATTTTTGGCAAATGGTAATATATCGGTGTAACTGGATATTGATTAAAAAGAAATTGCCATTCTTGTTTAGATATGACATCCTTTATTAATGCCCCATCCAGCAGATCCTTTATCTCCTTTTGGAATTGCAGAGTCGGATTGGAAACCAGTTTCCTATAATACCTCTCATTATTCAATTGTCTCAAGGCTTCTTCTAGATAGTCTTCTAGGTTTTGAATAACAAGCCCTCCCCCTTTATCTGCCTGCTTGATGATTAACTCTCTATCTCCCATTAGTCTCTTTAATGCCTGTCTTTCTTTCTTTGATAAATTATCTTTACTTTTAATTGAACCCGGATTTTGACACACATTTCTGAAATCTTCTAATGTTGATGAATAGAAACTTTCAACAAAAGGTCCTTGATATTGTAAGGGGTAGAAATTAGATGGATTTTTGAAGATTTTCTTCTCCACCATAGTGATATCATTGATATCATATATCTTCTCAATCTCATTTCCTCCACTTTCTAGCAACAAAGACTCTAGGATTTCTAATGGGACCAAATCATTTTTGTCTAGAATAATGGGGGTACCTTCTATTCCTTTTCTCTGAAGATCTTTTATAGCAAAAAATCTCTTTCTACTTAGTGATCTCACAAATTTGTTTAGATCTACAAACAAGTCAAACATGTTTGGTTTCATGACTGGCGCAAAGCTTAGTCCTTTGTTTAGTAGTGAGATTTCTTCAGAGGAAAGGGATTTGGAAGATAAATTAAATATTCCCTTTGGACTTAATTCCATCTGGAGCGACAACCGACCTAAAGCAAGGTCTTATCCTTTTAATTGCTTGACAGAACTTCTTCACTAGGCTCTCGTCAGACAATCTCCGCTCCAACAGGACACTCAGTGCTGCTATTTGGACCTTGATAGTTGATACCACCAGCCCTTTCTCAAAACCATCAAACAAGAATTGTAGACCTGTGACGCCTCTGCTTTCTGCGGGTTAAATCTTGAGCCAGACCAGGAAATGAAAGTTTCCCATACTCTATAGTAGACCTCAGAGGATACCTTTTTCCTCGACTGAACCAGCAAACTATTGACTTGCTCAGATAGACCTTTGTCTTTCAATAATTGCCGTTCAATTTCCATGCCGTCAAATGAAGTTGTTGCAAATTCGGGTACAGCAATGGACCCTGATGTAACAGATCCATTATTAGCGGCAACGTCCAAGGTTCCCCTGCTGCCATCCTTAGTACTGAAGGAAACCACACTCTCTTCGGCCAATATGGGAGAACTATTATGACCTGCGCCCTCTCCTCCCTGATCTTCCTTAGGATACGCGTAATCATTGGAAACGGAGGAAAAACATATGCTAGTCTGAACCCCCATGGGAGAGAAAAGACATCCACCCCGCCTGATCCTGGAAGATGATATCGGGAGAAGAACAGAGGAACCTTCGCATTGATGTGCGTGGCCATCAGGTCCACCTGTGACTGGCCGAACTTCTGTACAATCTGTTTGAACACTGTGTCGTTCAATTCCCACTCTCCTGGTAGCACCTCTTGTCTGCTGAGGAAATCTGCCACAGAATTGTCTACTCCAGGAACATGTAGCGCTGATAGGGATTCGAGATGACCTTCCGCCCAACGCAGTATGTTTGATACCTCTTCCATTAACACATGACTTCTGGTGCCTCCTTGCCGATTGAGATAGGCTACCACTGCTACGTTGTCTGAAAACACCCTGAGATGTTTCCCCTGTAACTGTTTCTGGAAATATTTCATCACCTTCCACACAGCTCTCATTTCCCTGTGGTTTGAAGACAATCTTTTCTCTTGCTGGCTCCACCTTCCTTGGCAGTTCTGTTGCAACAGGTGCGCCCCCCAACCAACTGCACTTGCATCTGTCGTTAAAATGAGGAAGTGACGATCCGACAAAGACGTTTTCCTGTCGACCAGTTCCGTCTCCATCCACCAGTCTAGGGAACGTCTTGCCCTTTGACCTAACCTTATGCGATAATTCAGGGAATAACGTCTTCGACAATAACTTAGGACCTCTAGCTGAAGATCACTCATCCGCCATCTCGCCCAAGGGACCACATCTATGGAGGAGGCCATCATTCCTAAAAGACTCATCCCCTGACGCAGAGTCACACTGTTGCATTCCCTTAGCAAAGAAGCCAGATTCCGAATCTTTGAGCATCTTTCTTCTGAAAGACCTATTGTGTAATTGGCAGTATCCACCTGTACACCGAGAAACTGAATCTCTTGCCTTGGTTCTAACCGGCTTTTCTCCTAATTTATTAACCAGCCATGCTCCTGTAGGATCTGCAGTGTCACATCTAACGCCATTTTTACTTCTGGACTCGACTCTCCGCACACCAGTAGGTCGTCTAGATATGCCCAAATTGCTATTCTTTGTCCTCTTATTACGGTCAGCAGTGCCGACAGCACCTTGGTAAATATCCTTGGAGATGACTTTAGACCGAAAGGAAGGCATGTAAACTGAAAATGCTTGTCCATGACGCAAAACCTCAGGCACTTTCTGTGCCGCTTGTGTACAGGCACGTGAAAGTAAGCATCCTTTAGGTCTATGGACGCTAAGAAATCCTCTTTCCTTACCCCCGACAGAATGGATTTCTTTTTTTTTTAAACACATTTTATTGGATGGATCACAAATTGGTTACAATAATAACAGAACACCCAGACAAAATGGGCATTTAAAGAACAAATGTAGCTACAATAAATTGTTACATCAACTGAGTGGATCCTTTTTTTTTTTTTTTTCTTTTGTAAAAGATTAAAGTTAAGGCATTTGAAGTGGGTAACTCTCGGCAACGGAGTGGCCATCCGTCAAAGAGAGTTAGCGGAGGAAATAAGAAGAAAAGAATACACAGAGAGAGGATAGAGGGGGTCAGAAAGGTGGAGGGGACAGAGCATATCAATTCAGAA